>NC_068438.1:54738825-54763825 GCF_023373465.1 Oncorhynchus keta | reverse complement strand
TGTTCTATAAAAGGGGATTAGTGCCCCATACTGTTCTATAAAAGGGGATTAGTGCCCCATCCTGTTCTATAAAAGGGGATTAGTGCCCCATCCTGTTCTATAAAAGGGGATTAGTGCCCCATCCTGTTCTATAAAAGGGGATTAGTGCCCCATACTGTTCTATAAAAGGGGATTAGTGCCCATACTGTCCTATAAAAGGGGATTAGAGCCCCATCCTGTTCTATAAAAGGGGATTAGTGCCCAATTACAAGGGGATTAGTGCCCCATACTGTCCTATACAAGGGGATTAGTGCCCCATACTGTTCTATAAAAGGGGATTAGTGCCCATACTGTCCTATAAAAGGGGATTAGAGTCCCATCCTGTTCTATAAAAGGGGATTAGTGCCCCATACTGTTCTATAAAAGGGGATTAGTGCCCCATACTGTTATATAAAGGGGGATTAGTGCCCCATCCTGTTCTATAAAAGGAGATTAGTGCCCAATACAAGGAGATTAGTGCCCCATACTGTCCTATAAAAGGGGATTAGTGCCCAATACAAGGAGATTAGTGCCCCATACTGTCCTATAAAAGGGGATTAGTGCCCAATACAAGGAGATTAGTGCCCCATACTGTCCTATAAAAGGGGATTAGTGCCCCATACTGTTCTATAAAAGGAGATTAGTGTCCAATACAAGGAGATTCGTGCCCCATACTGTCCTATAAAAGGGGATTAGTGCCCAATACAAGGAGATTAGTGCCCCATACTGTCCTATAAAAGGGGATTAGTGCCCAATACAAGGGGATTAGTGCCCCATACTGTCCTATAAAAGGATTAGTGCCCAATACAAGGGGATTAGTGCCCCATACTGTCCTATAAAATGAAAGGAGATTAGTGCCCCATACTGTCCAAATACAAGGAGATTAGTGCCCCATACTGTCCTATAAAGGAGATTAGTGCTACAAGGAGATTAGTCCCCATAAAAAAAGGGGATTAGTGCCCCATACTGTTCTATAAAAGGGGATTAGTGCCCCATCCTGTTCTATAAAAGGAGATTAGTGCCCTATACAAGGAGATTAGTGCCCCATGCTGTCCTATAAAAAGGGATTAGTGCCCAATACAAGGAGATTAGTGCCCCATACTGTCCTATAAAAGGGGATTAGTGCCCCATACTGTTCTATAAAAGGGGATTAGTGCCCCATACTGTTCTATAAAAGGGGATTAGTGCCCCATCCTGTTCTATAAAAGGGGATTAGTGCCCAATACAAGGAGATTAGTGCCCCATACTGTCCTATAAAAGGGGATTAGTGCCCCATACTGTTCTATAAAAGGGGATTAGTGCCCAATACAAGGAGATTAGTGCCCCATACTGTCCTATAAAAGGGGATTAGTGCCCCATACTGTTCTATAAAAGGAGATTAGTGCCCAATACAAGGAGATTAGTGCCCCATACTGTCCTATAAAAGGAGATTAGTGCCCAATACAAGGGGATTAGTGCCCCATACTGTCCTATAAAAGGGGATTAGTGCCCCATCCTGTTCTATAAAAGGGGATTAGTGCCCCATCCTGTTCTATAAAAGGGGATTAGTGCCCCATACTGTTCTATAAAAGGGGATTAGTGCCCCATCCTGTTCTATAAAAGGGGATTAGTGCCCCATCCTGTTCTATAAAAGGGGATTAGTGCCCCATACTGTTCTATAAAAGGGGATTAGTGCCCATACTGTCCTATAAAAGGGGATTAGAGCCCCATCCTGTTCTATAAAAGGAGATTAGTGCCCTATACAAGGAGATTAGTGCCCCATGCTGTCCTATAAAAAGGGATTAGTGCCCAATACAAGGAGATTAGTGCCCCATACTGTCCTATAAAAGGGGATTAGTGCCCCATACTGTTCTATAAAAGGGGATTAGTGCCCCATACTGTTCTATAAAAGGGGATTAGTGCCCCATACTGTTCAATAAAAGGGGAGTAGTGCCCCATACTGTTCAATAAAAGGGGATTAGTGCCCAATACAAGGAGATTAGTGCCCCATACTGTCCTATAAAAGGGGATTAGTGCCCAATACAAGGAGATTAGTGCCCCATACTGTTCTATAAAAGGGGATTAGTGCCCAATACAAGGGGATTAGTGCCCCATACTGTCCTATAAAAGGGGATTAGTGCCCAATACAAGGAGATTAGTGCCCCATACTGTCCTATAAAAGGAGATGAGTGCCCAATACAAGGAGATTAGTGCCCCATACTGTCCTATAAAAGGGGATTAGTGCCCCATCCTGTTCTATAAAAGGGGATTAGTGCCCAATCCTGTGCCCCCATCCTGTTCTATAAAAGGGGATTAGTGCCCCATCCTGTTCTATAAAAGGGGATTAGTGCCCCATCCTGTTCTATAAAATGTGATTAGTGCCCCATCCTGTTCTATAAAAGGGATTAGTGCCCCATACTGTTCTATAAAATAAAAGGGATTAGTGCCCCATCCTGTTCTATAAAAGGGGATTAGTGCCCCATACTGTTCTATAAAAGGGGATTAGTGCCCATACTGTCCTATAAAAGGGGATTAGAGCCCCATCCTGTTCTATAAAAGGGGATTAGTGCCCAATTACAAGGGGATTAGTGCCCCATACTGTCCTATACAAGGGGATTAGTGCCCCATACTGTTCTATAAAAGGGGATTAGTGCCCATACTGTCCTATAAAAGGGGATTAGAGCCCCATCCTGTTCTATAAAAGGGGATTAGTGTCCCATACTGTTCTATAAAAGGGGATTAGTGCCCTATACTGTTCTATAAAAGGGGATTAGTGCCCCATCCTGTTCTATAAAAGGATATTAGTGCCCAATACAAGGAGATTAGTGCCCCATACTGTCCTATAAAAGGGGATTAGTGCCCAATACAAGGAGATTAGTGCCCCATACTGTCCTATAAAAGGGATTAGTGCCCAATACAAGGGGATTAGTGCCCCATACTGTCCTATAAAAGGGGATTAGTGCCCCATCCTGTTCTATAAAAGGAGATTAGGGCCCAATACAAGGAGATTCGTGCCCCATACTGTCCTATAAAAGGGATTAGTGCCCAATACAAGGAGATTAGTGCCCCATACTGTCCTATAAAAGGGATTAGTGCCCAATACAAGGAGATTAGTGCCCCATACTGTCCTATAAAAGTCCTATAAAAGGAGATTAGTGCCCAATACAAGGGATTAGTGCCCCATACTGTTCTATAAAAGGGGATTAGTGCCCAATACAAGGGGATTAGTGCCCCATACTGTCCTATAAAAGGGGATTAGTGCCCAATACAAGGAGATTAGTGCCCCATACTGTCCTATAAAAGGAGATGAGTGCCCAATACAAGGAGATTACTGCCCCATCCTGTTCTATAAAAGGGGATTAGTGCCCCATACTGTTCTATAAAAGGGGATTAGTGCCCATACTGTCCTATAAAAGGGGATTAGTGCCCCATCCTGTTCTATAAAATGAGATTAGTGCCCCATACAAGGAGATTAGTGCCCCATACAAGGAGATTAGTGCCCCATACTGTCCTATAAAAGGGGATTAGTGCCCAATACAAGGGAATTAGTGCCCCATACTGTCCTATAAAAGGAGATTAGTGCCCCATACTGTCCTATAAAGGGGATTAGTGCCCCATCCTGTTCTATAAAAGGGGATTAGTGCCCAATACAAGGAGATTAGTGCCCCATACTGTTCTATAAAATGAGATTAGTGCCCAATACATGGAGATTAGTGCCCCATACTGTTCTATAAAATGAGATTAGTGCCCAATACAAGGGGATTAGTGCCCCATCCTGTTCTATAAAAGGGGATTAGTGCCCCATACTGTTCTATAAAAGGGGATTAGTGCCCCATACTGTTATATAAAGGGGGATTAGTGCCCCATCCTGTTCTATAAAAGGGGATTAGTGCCCCATCCTGTTCTATAAAAGGGGATTAGTGCCCCATCCTCTTCTATAAAAGGGGATTAGTGCCCTATACAAGGGGATTAGTGCCCCATACTGTCCTATAAAAGGAGATTAGTGCCCAATACAAGGGGATTAGTGCCCCATACTGTCCTATACAAGGGGATTAGTGCCCCATACTGTCCTATACAAGGGGATTAGTGCCCCATACTGTCCTATAAAAGGAGATTAGTGCCCAATACAAGGGATTAGTGCCCCATACTGTCCTATAAAAGGGGATTAGTGCCCAATACAAGGGGGGATTAGTGCCCCATACTGTCCTATAAAAGGAGATTAGTGCCCAATACAAGGAGATTAGTGCCCCATACTGTCCTATACAAGGGGATTAGTGCCCCATACTGTCCTATAAAAGGAGATTAGTGCCCAATACAAGGGGATTAGTGCCCCATACTGTCCTATACAAGGGGATTAGTGCCCCATCCTGTTCTATGATGCAGAGAGAGTGTATACTGGTTGTGTCTATACAGTAGTAGAGTAGAGTGTATACTGGTTGTGTCTATACAGTAGTAGAGCAGAGTGTATACTGGTTGTGTCTATACAGTAGTAGAGTAGAGTGTATACTGGTTGTGTCTATACAGTAGTAGAGTAGAGTGTATACTGGTTGTGTCTATACAGTAGTAGAGTGTATACTGGTTGTGTCTATACAGTAGTAGAGTAGAGTGTATACTGGTTGTGTCTATAGAGTAGTAGAGTGTATACTGGTTGTGTCTATACAGTAGTAGAGCAGAGTGTATACTAGTTGTGTCTATACAGTAGTAGAGTAGAGTGTATACTAGTTGTGTCTATACAGTAGTAGAGTAGAGTGTATACTGGTTGTGTCTATACAGTAGTAGAGCAGAGTGTATACTGGTTGTGTCTATACAGTAGTAGAGTAGAGTGTATACTGGTTGTGTCTATACAGTAGTAGAGTAGAGTGTATACTGGTTGTGTCTATACAGTAGTAGAGTAGAGTGTATACTGGTTGTGTCTATACAGTAGTAGAGTAGAGTGTATACTGGTTGTGTCTATACAGTAGTAGAGTAGAGTGTATACTAGTTGTGTCTATACAGTAGTAGAGTAGAGTGTATACTGGTTGTGTCTATAGAGTAGTAGAGTGTATACTGGTTGTGTCTATACAGTAGTAGAGCAGAGTGTATACTAGTTGTGTCTATACAGTAGTAGAGTAGAGTGTATACTGGTTGTGTCTATACAGTAGTAGAGTAGAGTGTATACTGGTTGTGTCTATACAGTAGTAGAGTAGAGTGTATACTAGTTGTGTCTATACAGTAGTAGAGTAGAGTGTATACTGGTTGTGTCTATACAGTAGTAGAGTGTATACTGGTTGTGTCTATACAGTAGTAGAGTAGAGTGTATACTGGTTGTGTCTATACAGTAGTAGAGTAGAGTGTATACTGGTTGTGTCTATACAGTAGTAGAGTAGAGTGTATACTGGTTGTGTCTATACAGTAGTAGAGTGTATACTGGTTGTGTCTATACAGTAGTAGAGTAGAGTGTATACTGGTTGTGTCTATACAGTAGTAGAGTAGAGTGTATACTAGTTGTGTCTATACAGTAGTAGAGTGTATACTAGTTGTGTCTATACAGTAGTAGAGTAGAGTGTATACTAGTTGTGTCTATACAGTAGTAGAGTGTATACTGGTTGTGTCTATACAGTAGTAGAGTGTATACTGGTTGTGTCTATACAGTAGTAGAGTGTATACTGGTTGTGTCTATACAGTAGTAGAGTGTATACTGGTTGTGTCTATACAGTAGTAGAGTAGAGTGTATACTGGTTGTGTCTATACAGTAGTAGAGTAGAGTGTATACTGGTTGTGTCTATACAGTAGTAGAGTGTATACTGGTTGTGTCTGTACAGTAGTAGAGCAGAGTGTATACTAGTTGTGTCTATACAGTAGTAGAGCAGAGTGTATACTGGTTGTGTCTATACAGTAGTAGAGCAGAGTGTATACTGGTTGTGTCTATACAGTAGTAGAGTAGAGTGTATACTGGTTGTGTCTATAGAGTAGTAGAGCAGAGTGTATACTAGTTGTGTCTATACAGTAGTAGAGTAGAGTGTATACTGGTTGTGTCTATACAGTAGTAGAGTAGAGTGTATACTGGTTGTGTCTATACAGTAGTAGAGTGTATACTGGTTGTGTCTATACAGTAGTAGAGTAGAGTGTATACTGGTTGTGTCTATACAGTAGTAGAGTGTATACTGGTTGTGCCTATACAGTAGTAGAGTAGAGTGTATACTGGTTGTGTCTATACAGTAGTAGAGTGTATACTGGTTGTGTCTATACAGTAGTAGAGTAGAGTGTATACTGGTTGTGTCTATACAGTAGTAGAGTAGAGTGTATACTGGTTGTGTCTATACAGTAGTAGAGTGTATACTGGTTGTGTCTATACAGTAGTAGAGTAGAGTGTATACTGGTTGTGTCTATACAGTAGTAGAGTAGAGTGTATACTGGTTGTGTCTATACAGTAGTAGAGTAGAGTGTATACTGGTTGTGTCTATACAGTAGTAGAGTAGAGTGTATACTGGTTGTGTCTATACAGTAGTAGAGTGTATACTGGTTGTGTCTATACAGTAGTAGAGTAGAGTGTATACTAGTTGTGTCTATACAGTAGTAGAGTGTATACTGGTTGTGTCTATACAGTAGTAGAGTAGAGTGTATACTAGTTGTGTCCAAACAGTAGTAGAGTGTATACTGGTTGTGTCTATACAGTAGTAGAGTGTATACTGGTTGTGTCTATACAGTAGTAGAGTAGAGTGTATACTAGTTGTGTCTATACAGTAGTAGAGTAGAGTGTATACTGGTTGTGTCTATACAGTAGTAGAGTGTATACTGGTTGTGTCTATACAGTAGTAGAGTAGAGTGTATGCTGCTTGTGTCTATACAGTAGTAGAGTGTATACTGGTTGTGTCTATAGAGTAGTAGAGTAGAGTGTATACTGGTTGTGTTTATATGCTGTGTCAACATGCAGGGCAGATAGCTATCAGTCAAGGTGTTTCCACATGGGGCATAGACAAACACTCTAACCAAACAGGTGCTAAGGCCAAGTTAAAGGTCACAGTCTTCAGTCAGGATACAGATGTAGGAGCTTCATTTGATCACTCTTTTGTTACTGAAAATGTTCCTGCACTGAATGAAATGCAAACTTGTAGTGTATTCAAGGTTTAAAAAGGCTTCAAATTTGTCATGTTGTACTATAAAATGTCCGAAATACGAAAAACGTATCAAACCCTACAACAACAAAAAAGTCTATGAATTTATAATCCACATAATAATTCACATTTCCTATTTCTTCGGGATTATTTTCCTGCTGTAGCAAACTGGCTCAAATTAAGATCCTACATCTTAATAGGTGGCTGTTCGACTGGGAATTGCCAGTGAACTCACAATACTTGAGTGACGATACGATATGCATACGATACTCACGATTCTATATGTATTGCGATTCGATACTGCGATTTCTATTGAAATAAAAACATTCCAAACATTTTGCTCACTTTATGTCTGCTGCAGAGAGACAAGTGAGAGCCTGAACAATTTCCTTTTGATCAGTCGTGGAAATGAAAGTGCTGAAAACACGTTGGATAACTGTTCATAAAGAAGATTGAGAACAAGCTGTAGGATGGCGCAGGTACAGCCGACTAGCACTAGCTAATGTTACTTGGAGTCAAATCATCGTTACAACAACATATTAAATTATCTTTGCGATATGTAACTGTATTGATTTCTCCTCCCCATCATTACTGGCTGTCAATACTGGAGGTAATCTCCTTTCCGAGAGGAGAGCAGACATAAGGAGAGAGGCAGAAAGGAGAGGGAAGGAGTGAGGGAGAGAGAAATTGAATTTGGGGAGAGAGAGAGAGAGAGAGAGAAGGTGGGAGGGAGCAGGGAGAGAGATGGAGGGAGGGAGAGAGATGGAGGGAGGGAGGGAGCGAAGAGAGAGAGAGCGGAGGGAGCAGAGAGAGCAGAGAGCAGAGAGAGCGGAGAGAGAGAACAGAGAGAGAGAGAGAGCAGAGAGAGAGAACAGAGAGAGAGAGAGAGAGCAGACAGAGAGCAGAGAGAGCAGAGAGACGGAGCAGAGAGAGAGAGAGCGGAGAGATCTAATCCCCAGGCTGCTAACTGGGCCTGTCTCTGATCTGAGCCCCAGGCTGCTGTTATGCAGGTCATACTGTCTGGACCAGGCCGCTGGGTCTGACTACGTGTGTGTGGCACAAAGAGAATACAGTGCAGATCAAAACAGTGACAACACAGGCCTTGTGATGTCCCTCAATTACCCCTGAGCTAAGCATCACCTCTCTCACTGTCTATGTCTCTGTCTCTCTCCATCTCATGAGGTTGAACACAGCAGGAAGGACAATGTCACTTATGTCAAGGACAAGATAATAATCTCTGATGTTCCACTGACAAAGAATGGTCATTGGGAAGCTTGAAGCTCATTACTATACAAGAACAGGTCAACAGGGAGGAGTGGAGAGGAGAGAAGAGGAGGGGTGGGGCAGGGAGGAGTGGAGAGGAGAGAAGAGGAGGGGTGGGGCAGGGAGGAGAGGAGGGGCAGAGAGGAGTGGAGAGGAGGGGTGGGGAAGGGAAGGGAGGAGAAGAGGGGCAGAGAGGAGAGGAGGGGTGGGGCAGGGAGGAGAGGAGGGGCAGAGAGGAGTGGAGAGGAGGGGTGGGGAAGGGAAGGGAGGAGAAGAGGGGCAGAGAGGAGAGGAGGGGTGGGGCAGGGAGAAGAGGAGAGAAGGGGTGGGGAAGGGAAGGGAGGAGAGGAGGGGCAGAGAGGAGTGGAGAGGAGGGGTGGGGCAGGGAGGAGAGGAGAGAAGGGGTGGGGAAGGGAAGGGAGGAGAGGAGGGGCAGAGAGGAGTGGAGAGGAGGGGTGGGGAAGGGAAGGGAGGAGAAGAGGGGCAGAGAGGATAGGAGGGGTGGGGCAGGGAGAAGAGGAGAGAAGAGGAGGGGCAGAGAGGAGTGGAGAGGAGGGGTGGGGCAGGGAGGAGAGGAGGGCAGAGAGGATAGGAGGGGTGGGGCAGGGAGAAGAGGAGAGAAGAGGAGGGGCATAGAGGAGTGGAGAGGAGGGGAGGGGCATGGAGGAGAGGAGGGCAGAGAGGATAGGAGGGGTGGGGCAGGGAGGAGAGGAGAGAAGAGGAGGGGCAGAGAGGAGTGGTGGGGCAGGGAGGAGAGGAGGGCAGAGAGGATAGGAGGGGTGGGGCAGGGAGGAGAGGAGAGAAGAGGAGGGGCAGCGAGGAGTGGAGAGGAGGGGTGGGGCAGGGAGGAGAGGAGGGCAGAGAGGATAGGAGGGGTGGGGCAGGGAGGAGAAGAGGGGCAGAGAGGAGAGGAGGGGTGGGGCAGGGAGGAGAGGAGAGAAGAGGAGGGGCAGGGAGGAGTGGAGAGGAGGGGTGGGGCAGGGAGAAGAGGGGAGAGGAGGGGTGGGGAGGAGAAGGGAGGAGAGGAGAGGAGGGGTGGGGAGGAGAAGGAAGGAGAGGAGAGGAGGGGTGGGGAGGGTTCTTCAGCTTCCAGTTTCAGTCAATAACTGAGGCCCGAGGGTTATAGGGTTCTGGTGAACAGTAGTGCACTATATAGGGACTAGGGTTCTGGTGAACAGTAGTGCACTATATAGGGACTAGGGTTCTGGTTGAACAGTAGTGCACTATATAGGGTATAGGGCCCTGGCCAACAGTAGTGCACTATGTAGGGAATAGGGTTCTGGCCAACAGTAGTGCACTATGTAGGGAATAGGGTTCTGGCCAACAGTAGTGCACTATGTAGGGAATAGGGTTCTGGCCAACAGTAGTGCACTATATAGGGAATTGGGCACCATTTGGGATGCAGCCTATGAGCTCTCCTCTCACCACTCTGCAGATACTCTTACATGGAAAAACTCTACTTCCTGTTCAGATGTAATCATGTTTATAAACAAAATGCACTTTCTTAACGGTGTCTTTCTGTGTCTGGTGACTCCTCGTCCTGCATCACGACACTCCAGACAGCTCTTCACTGAGTGCAGTTTAGTCTCATTTAGTATCGCTACTCGGTCACAGTTTTGCAGATGACAGAATTACAGACTGAAATAAGACGGAGAGCATCTTTGAAAAGGATATTCATGGTTCTGGTAAAAGATAAATCGGCAACTCTCGGGTAGAACAACGGAACTTTCTGAAGCAAATAAAACGTTTTTGGGAGAATGGTGGAAGACTTGGTACCCTAGTATGGTGTACCAATTAGGACCAGGACAAATAGGTAGTGAGATATATATAGGGAATAGGATGCAGTTTGGGAAGCACTTAAAAAAATGAAGGTATATAAACATGGAAGTAGACTGACTGAGGTCTGGCTTGCTAAGCAGAATGACAACAGAACAGAGAAGAGTCCGAGGCCATCTGATGAAAACGGTTTTCTGTCCCTCCAAAAAAGACAGAATTTGTAGATAATTGGCCCTCTTCCTGGGACTCACCCACAAACAGGACCAAGCTTGGACTGCTGAGGAGTGACGGGGACTCCATCCTAGCTGGAGGGGTGCTCTCATCTTATCTATCGACATAGACATGGCTGTAACTCCCCTCGCTCCACAATGAGCCAACCTGACAGCTTAGTGGAGTCTGCCACTAGCACAGTCAGTGTAGTCATCCCCATTGAGACCCGCGCCTGTGCCTCGATCTAGGTTGAGCAAAACTCAACATGGCGGTGTTCGCCTTAACAATCTCACTAGGATAAAGACCTCCTCTATTCCTGTCATTATTGAAAGAGACTGTGATATTACCTCAACACAAAGTAGGATCCCTCACTTCTAAGGCAGTTAGAGTCAATGAACTAATCACTGATCATAACGTTGATGTGATTGGCCTGACTGAAACATGGCTTAAGCCTGATGAATTTACTGTGTTAATTGAGGCCTCACCTCCTGGTTACACTAGTGACCATATCCCCTGTGCATCCCACAATGGTGGAGGTGTTGCTAACATTTTTTTTACATCAAATTTCAATAAAATTATGCTTTTTCATCATTTGAGCTTCGAAGTCATTAAATCTATGCAGCCTACTTTTTATAGCTACTGTTTACAGGCCTCCTGGGCCATATACAGCGTTCCTCATTGAGTTCCCTGAATTCCTATCAGACCTTGTAGTCATAGCAGATAATATTCACATTTTTGGTGACTTCAATATTGACATGGAAAAGTCCACAGACCCACTCCAAAAGGCTTTCGGAGCCATCATCAACTCAGCGGTTTTTGTCCAACATGTCTCCGGACCTACTCACTGCCACAGTCATATCCTGGATCTAGTTTTGTCACGTGGAATAAATGTTGTGGATCTAAATGTTTTTCCTCATAATCCTGGACTATCGGACCACCATCTTATTATGTTGCAATCGCAACAAATAATCTGCTCTGACCCCAACCAAGGAGCATCAAAAGTCGCCCCTATAGATTCTCAGACAACCCAAAGATTCCTAGATGCCCTTCCTGTTTCCCTCCACCTACCCAAGGACGTCAGAGGACAAAAATCAGTTATCCACCAAACTGAGGAACTCAATTTAACCTTGGGCTAGACAGCTGGGCTAGACAATAGAAGAAGTCAGTACCTCCAGGCTCTGATCAGGCCCTACACCCAAACAAGGGCACTGCGTTCATCCACCTCTGGCCTGCTCGCCTCCCTACCACTGAGGAAGTACAGTTCCCGCTCAGCCCAGTCAAAACTGTTCGCTGCTCTGGCCCCCCAATGGTGGAACAAACTCCCTCACGACGCCAGGACAGCGGAGTCAATCACCACCTTCCGGAGACACCTGAAACCCCACCTCTTTAAGGAATACCTAGGATAGGATAAAGTAATCCTTCTCACCCCCCTTAAAAGATTTAGATGCACTATTGTAAAGTGGCTGTTCCACTGGATGTCATAAGGTGAATGCACCAATTTGTAAGTCGCTCTGGATAAGAGCGTCTGCTAAATGACTTAAATGTAAATGTAAGTCGACCGATTAATCGGAATGGCCGGTATTAATTAGGGCGATTTCAAGTTTTCAACAACAAATCGGAAATCAGTATTTTTGGACACCGATTTGGCCGTTTTTAAAATGTATTTTTTTACGCCTTTATTTCATCTTTATTTAACTAGGCAAATCAGTCAAGAACACATTCTTATTTTCAATGACGAGGATCTAATCTTGCAGTTAACTAGTCCAAACGCTATAACCACCTGCCTCTCGTTGCACTCCACAAGGAGACTGCCTGTTACGCGAATGCAGGAAGCCAAGGTAAATTGCTAGCTAGCATTAAACTTTTGTTATATAAAACAATCAATCAATCATAATCACTAGTTAACTAAACATGGTTGATGATATTACTAGTTTATCTAGCGTGTCCTGCGTTGCATATGATCTGACTGAGCATACAAGCATACAAGTATCTGACTGAGCGGTGGTAGGCAGAAGCAGGCTCGTAAGCATTCATAAAAACAGCACTTTCGTGCGTTTTGCCAGCAGCTCTTCGTTGTGCGACAAGCATTGCGCTGTTTATGACTTCAAGCCTATCAACTCCCGAGATGAGGCTGTTGTAACCGATGTGAAATGGCTAGCTAGTTAGCGGGGTGCGCGCTAATAGCGTTTCAAACGTCACTCGCTCTGAGCCTTCTAGTAGTTGTTCCCCTTGCTCCACAGTCTACAGCCAGGTTTCTCAAATGATTGCCTCACCTGGTTCATTAACTACTTCTCTGATAAGAGTTCAGTGTGTCAAATCGAAGGGACTGTTGTCCGGACCTCTGGCAGTCTCTATGGGGGTACCACAGGGTTCAAATGTCGGGCCGACTCTTTTCTCTGTATATATCAATGATGTCACTCCCACTGCTGGTGATTCTCTGATCCACCTCTACACAGACGACATCATTCTGTATACATCTGGCCCTTCTTTGGACACTGTGTTAACAAACCTCCAGACGATCTTCAATGCCATACAACTCTCCTTCCGTGGCCTCCAATTGCTCTTAAATACAAGCAAAACTAAATACATGCTCTTCAACCGTTCGCTGCCCGCACCCGCCCGCCCGACTAGCATCACTACTCTGGACGGTTCTGACTTAGAATATGTGGACAACTACAAATACCTAGGTGTCTGGCTAGACTGTAAACTCTCCTTCCAGACTCATATTAAACATCTCCAATACAAAATTAAATCTAGAATCGGCTTCCTATTTCGCAACAAAGCCTCCTTCACTTACGCTGCGAAACATAGCCTTGTAAAACTGACTATCCTACCTATCCTCGACTTTGACGATGTCATTTACCAAATAGCCTTCAACACTCTACTCAGCAAGCTGGATGCAGTTTATCAAAGTGCCATCCGTTTTTGTCACCAAAGCCCCATATACCACCCACTACTGCGACCTGTACGCTCTCGTCGGCTGGACCTCGCTACATATTTGTCACCAAACCCTCTGGCTCCAGGTCATCTACAAGTCTTTGCTAGGTAAAGCTCTGCCTTATCTCAGCTCACTGGTCACCATAACAACACCCACCCGTAACACGAGCTCCAGCAGGTATATCTCACTGGTCATCCCCAAAGCCAACACCTGCTTTGGCCGCCTTTCCTTCCAGTTCCCTGCTGCCAATGACTGGAACGAATTGCAAAAGTCGCTGAAGTTGGAGACTTATATTTGCCTCAACAACTTTAAACATCTGCTATTTGAGCAGATAACCGATCGCTGCAGCTGTACACAGTCCATCTGTAAATAGCCCACCCAATCTACGATCCTCATCCCCATATTGTTTTATTTACTCTTTTTTTGCTCTATTGCACAACAGTATTTCTACTTGCACATCATCATCTGCACATCTATCACTCCAGTGTTCATTTGTTAAATTGTAATGACTTCGCTACTACGGCCCATTTATTGCCTTACCTCCTCATGCCATTTTCTCACACTGTATATAGACCTTCTTTTCTGTTGTGTTATTGACTGTATGTTTGTTTACTCCATGTGTAACTGTGTTGTTTGTGTCTTAAAGTAATGATGGACTGTAATTTCTCTTTGCTTATTTGAGCTGTTCTTGTAACTCTGTTGTTGTTGTTTGTGTCACACTGCTTTGTTTTATCTTGGCCAGGTCACAGTTGTAAATGAGAACTTGTTCTCAACTGGCCTACCTGGTTAAATAAAGGTGAAATAAAATAATTAGAAAGGAAATTAGGGACCCCTCTTTGAATCTGCATATTTCTCCAAACCTCAGTTGTCCTGAGTCTGCACAGAACTGCCAGGACCTAGGATCAATGGAAACACTCAAGTTTTTAATCCTGTATCTCTCAAAACATTCATGAAAATAGTAACTGGCTTCCAGCTGCCGACTGGACCCTATTCCAATTAAAGTTTTTTTACTACTAATATCTCTTGATATATTGATGAAAATAATCATGGCCTCTAAACCTTCAAGCTGTATACTGGACCCTATACCAAACTAAACTACTGAAAGAGCTGCTTCCTGTGCTTGGCCCTCCTATGTTGAACATAATAAACGCCTCCCTATCCTCCGGATGTGTACCAAACTCACTAAAAGTGGCAGTAATAAAGCCTCTCTTGAAAAAGCCAAACCTTGACCCAGAAAAAAAATAAAATAAAAATGTTTTATATGAAATGCTTCAGTCTGGTTTTAGACCCCATCATGACACTGAAACTGCACTTGTGAAGGTGGTAAATGACCTTTTAGTGGCGTCAGACCGAGCCTCTGCACCTGTCCTCGTGCTCCTAGACTTCAGTGCTGATTTTGACATCGTCATGACATCACATTCTTCTGGAGAGATTGGAAACCCTAACTGGTCTACATGGACAAGTTCTGGCCTGGTTTAGATCTTATCTGTCGGAAAGATATCAGTTTGTCTCTGTGGATGGTTTGTCCTCTGACACATCAATTGTAAAATTTCAGTGTTCCTCAAGGTTCCGTTTTAGGACCACTTATGTTTTCACTATCTGTCAACTTTCACTGCTATGCGGATGACACACAGCTGTACATTTAGATGAAACATGGTGAAGACCCAAAATGTCCTGCTCTGGAAGCCTGTGTTTCAGACATAAGGAAGTGGATGGCGGCAAATGTTTAAACACTAACAGAACAGAGATGGTAGGTAGCATGAAAACAAAGAGATCTGCTGCTTGATCTGACAATTCATATTGATGGTTGTACAGTCATCTCAAATAAAACTTAAGGACCTTGGCGATACCCTGGACCCTGATCTCTGTTTTTGACGAACATATCAATAATATTTTAAGGGCAACTTTTTCCCATCTACGTAACATTGCAAAAATCAGAAACTTTGTCAAAAAATTATGCAGAAAAACGAATCCATGTTTTTGTTACTTCTAGGTTAGACTGCTGCAATGCTCTACTTTCCGGCTACCCGGATAAAGCACTAAATTAACTTCAGTTAGTGCTAAATACGGCTGCTAGAATCCTGACTAAAACCAAACAATTTGATCATATTACTCCAGTGCTAGCCTCCCTACACTGGCTTCCTGTCAAGGCAAGGGCTGATTTCAGAGATTTACTGCTAACCTACAAAGCATTACACAGACTTCCTTCTACCTATCTCTCCGATTTGGTCCTGCCGTAGTATAACTACCTATTAATGTAGACAGAGTCAACTCTACAGCTGTAGTATTAATGTAGACAGAGTCAACTCTACAGCTGTAGTATTAATGTAGACAGTCAACTCTCCAGCTGTAGTATTCATGTAGACAGAGCCAACTCTCCAGCTGTAGTATTCATGTAGACAGAGTCAACTCTACAGCTGTAGTATTAATGTAGACAGAGTCAACTCTACAGCTGTAGTATTCATGTGGACAGAGTCAACTCTCCAGCTGTAGTATTCATGAAGACAGAGTCAACTCTCCAGCTGTAGTATTCATGAAGACAGAGTCAACTCTCCTGTAGCTGTAGACAGAGTCATTCATGTAGTATTCATGAGAGTCAACTCTCCAGCTGTAGTATTCATGTAGACAGAGTCAACTCTCCAGCTGTAGTATTCATGTAGACAGAGTCAACTATGTAGTATTAATGTAGACAGAGTCACAGAGTCAACTCTCCAGCTGTAGTATTCATGTAGACAGAGCCAACTCTCCAGCTGTAGTATTCATGAAGACAGAGTCAACTCTCCAGCTGTAGTATTCATGTAGACAGAGTCAACTCTCCAGCTGTAGTATTCATGTAGACAGAGTCAACTCTACAGCTGTAGTATTAATGTAGACAGAGTCAACTATGTAGACAGAGTCAACTCTCCAGCTGTAGTATTAATGTAGACAGAGTCAACTATGTAGACAGAGTCAACTCTACAGCTGTAGTATTAATGTAGACAGAGTCAACTCTACAGCTGTAGTATTCATGTAGACAGAGTCAACTATGTAGACAGAGTCAACTCTCCAGCTGTAGTATTAATGTAGACAGAGTCAACTATGTAGACAGAGTCAACTCTCCAGCTGTAGTATTAATGTAGACAGAGTCAACTCTACAGCTGTAGTATTAATGTAGACAGAGTCAACTATGTAGACAGAGTCAACTCTACAGCTGTAGTATTAATGTAGACAGAGTCAACTCTGTAGTATTAATGTAGACAGAGTCAACTCTACACTGTAGTATTAATGTAGTATTAATGTAGACAGAGTCAACTCTCAACTCTCCAGCTGTAGTATTCATGTAGACAGAGTCAACTCTCCAGCTGTAGTATTCATGTAGACAGAGTCAACTATGTAGACAGAGTCAACTCTCCAGCTGTAGTATTCATGTAGACAGAGTCAACTATGTAGACAGAGTCAACTCTAGCTGTAGTATTCATGTAGACAGAGTCAACTCTACAGCTGTAGTATTAATGTAGACAGAGTCAACTCTACAGCTGTAGTATTCATGTAGACAGAGTCAACTCTACAGCTGTAGTATTCATGTAGACAGAGTCAACTATGTAGACAGAGTCAACTCTCCAGCTGTAGTATTCATGTGGACAGAGTCAACTCTACAGCTGTAGTATTAATGTAGACAGAGTCAATTCTACAGCTGTAGTATTCATGTAGACAGAGTCAACTCTCCAGCTGTAGTATTAATGTAGACAGAGTCAACTCTACAGCTGTAGTATTAATGTAGACAGAGTCAACTCTACAGCTGTAGTATTAATGTAGACAGAGTCAACTCTCCAGCTGTAGTATTCATGTAGACAGAGTCAACTCTACAGCTGTAGTATTAATGTAGACAGAGTCAACTCTACAGCTGTAGTATTAATGTAGACAGAGTCAACTCTACAGCTGTAGTATTAATGTAGACAGAGTCAACTCTCCAGCTGTAGTATTCATGTAGACAGAGTCAACTCTACAGCTGTAGTATTAATGTAGACAGAGTCAACTCTACAGCTGTAGTATTAATGTAGACAGAGTCAACTATGTAGACAGAGTCAACTCTCCAGCTGTAGTATTCATGTAGACAGAGTCAACTCTCCAGCTGTAGTATTCATGTAGACAGAGTCAACTCTCCAGCTGTAGTATTCATGTAGACAGAGTCAACTCTCCAGCTGTAGTATTCATGTAGACAGAGTCAACTCTCCAGCTGTAGTATTCATGTAGACAGAGTCAACTCTCCAGCTGTAGTATTCATGTAGACAGAGTCAACTCTCCAGCTGTAGTATTCATGTAGACAGAGTCAACTCTCCAGCTGTAGTATTCATGTAGACAGAGTCAACTCTCCAGCTGTAGTATTCATGTAGACAGAGTCAACTCTCCAGCTGTAGTATTAATGTAGACAGAGTCAACTCTCCAGCTGTAGTATTCATGTAGACAGAGTCAACTCTCCAGCTGTAGTATTCATGTAGACAGAGTCAACTCTCCAGCTGTAGTATTCATGTAGACAGAGTCAACTCTCCAGCTGTAGTATTCATGTGGACAGAGTCAACTCTCCAGCTGTAGTATTCATGTAGACAGAGTCAACTCTCCAGCTGTAGTATTCATGTGGACAGAGTCAACTCTCCAGCTGTAGTATTCATGTAGACAGAGTCAACTCTCCAGCTGTAGTATTCATGTAGACAGAGTCAACTCTCCAGCTGTAGTATTCATGTAGACAGAGTCAACTCTCCAGCTGTAGTATTCATGTGGACAGAGTCAACTCTCCAGCTGTAGTATTCATGTAGACAGAGTCAACTCTCCAGCTGTAGTATTCATGAAGACAGAGTCAACTCTCCAGCTGTAGTATTCATGTAGACAGAGTCAACTCTCCAGCTGTAGTATTCATGTAGACAGAGTCAACTCTACAGCTGTAGTATTCATGTAGACAGAGTCAACTCTCCAGCTGTAGTATTCATGTAGACAGAGTCAACTCTACAGCTGTAGTATTCATGTAGACAGAGTCAACTCTCCAGCTGTAGTATTCATGTAGACAGAGTCAACTCTACAGCTGTAGTATTCATGTAGACAGAGTCAACTCTCCAGCTGTAGTATTCATGTAGACAGAGTCAACTCTCCAGCTGTAGTATTAATGTAGACAGAGTCAACTCTCCAGCTGTAGTATTCATGTAGACAGAGTCAACTCTCCAGCTGTAGTATTCATGTGGAAACTGAACTCATAAACATGTTTGACCCCGATGCTTCACTCTTTCCGACACGGAGACCGAGAGGTTAATATTCCCTTTGCCGTTACAATGGAATATCCGACCAAGAGACGGCACTGTGTCATCAAGGTCTGTGAGGATGTTCCCCCACACACACACACACACACACACACACAAAAAAACAAATAGACAGTTCTGTAGCAGGTGTCATCTATGTGTGCAGGTCGGTAACGTCAGTTTATGTCAGCTTGAGGTTAAATAAAGAGAGGAAGTTCCTAAGATATCTCAAGCAAACCCTACTACACTCTCTGTGTGTGTGGTGTCATCTATGTGTGCAGGTCTAACTGTGTGTGTGTGTGTGCTGTGGTTAAATGTGTGTGTGTGGCAGTGTGTGTGTGATGTGTGTGTGTGTGTGTGTGTGTGTGTGTGTGTGTGTGTGTGTGTGTGTGTGTGTGTGTGTGTGTGTGTGTGTGTGTGTGTGTGTGTGTGTGTGTGTGTGTGTGTGTGTGTGTGTGTGTGTGTGTGTGTGTGTGTGTGTGTGTGTGTGTGTGTGTGTGTGTGTGTGTGTGTGTGTGTGTGTGTGTGTGTGTGTGTGTGTGTGTGTGTGTGTGTGTGTGTGTGTGTGTGTGTGTGTGTGTGTGTGTGTGTGTGTGTGTGTGTGTGTGTGTGTGTGTGTGTGTGTGTGTGTGTGTGTGTGTGTGTGTGTGTGTGTGTGTGTGTGTGTGTGTGTGTGTGTGTGTGTGTGTGTGAGACACTAAACAGACAGACTGTTCCACAGACATGTTTTAACACAAAACACATTTCTGGATCAATACATATAAGTCCCAAAAACATAACTGGGTCATTCTCACAAAACTGACATTTGACCAAGAAATTCTCTCATTTATCTGAGATTAGGGTGTGTACCTGTCTATTATTAATGTTAGCAGATATTATGCATTTTAACAGTATTAACAAAAACTGATTCCACAATACGCTCATTACCGAAAACAAGTACAGAAAAAGAATGAACAAATGTCTAATAGTGAAAAGGCCTGAGTTAATTAATAACACCAAAATATTACAAATCAGAAATTATAATGAAATCATTCTGAAGGTGAAGGAGGTGTTGAAGACTAGGAACATCATTCTGAAGGTAAAGGAGGTGTTGAAGACTAGGAACATCATTCTGAAGGTAAAGGAGGTGTTGAAGAACAGGAACATCATTCTGAAGGTAAAGGAGGTGTTGAAGACTAGGAACATCATTCTGAAGGTAAAGGAGGTGTTGAAGAACAGGAACATCATTCTGAAGGTAAAGGAGGTGTTGAAGAACAGGAACATCATTCTGAAGGTAAAGGAGGTGTTGAAGAACAGGAACATCATTCTGAAGGTAAAGGAGGTGTTGAAGAACAGGATCATCGTTCTGAAGGTAAAGGAGGTGTTGAAGACTAGGAACATCATTCTGAAGGTAAAGGAGGTGTTGAAGAACAGGAACATCATTCTGAAGGTAAAGGAGGTGTTGAAGACTAGGAACATCATTCTGAAGGTAAAGGAGGTGTTGAAGAACAGGAACATCATTCTGAAGGTAAAGGAGGTGTTGAAGAACAGGAACATCATTCTGAAGGTAAAGGAGGTGTTGAAGACTAGGAACATCATTCTGAAGGTAAAGGAGGTGTTGAAGACTAGGAACATCATTCTGAAGGTGAAGGAGGTGTTGAAGACTAGGAACATCATTCTGAAGGTAAAGGAGGTGTTGAAGAACAGGAACATCATTCTGAAGGTAAAGGAGGTGTTGAAGAACAGGAACATCATTCTGAAGGTAAAGGAGGTGTTGAAGAACAGGAACATCATTCTGAAGGTAAAGGAGGTGTTGAAGACTAGGAACATCATTCTGAAGGTAAAGGAGGTGTTGAAGAACAGGAACATCATTCTGAAGGTAAAGGAGGTGTTGAAGAACAGGAACATCATTCTGAAGGTAAAGGAGGTGTTGAAGAACAGGAACATCATTCTGAAGGTAAAGGAGGTGTTGAAGAACAGGAACATCATTCTGAAGGTAAAGGAGGTGTTGAAGAACAGGAACATCATTCTGAAGGTAAAGGAGGTGTTGAAGACTAGGAACATCATTCTGAAGGTAAAGGAGGTGTTGAAGACTAGGAACATCATTCTGAAGGTAAAGGAGGTGTTGAAGACTAGGAACATCATTCTGAAGGTGAAGGAGGTGTTGAAGACTAGGAACATCATTCTGAAGGTGAAGGAGGTGTTGAAGACTAGGAACATCATTCTGAAGGTAAAGGAGGTGTTGAAGACTAGGAACATCATTCTGAAGGTAAAGGAGGTGTTGAAGAACAGGAACATCATTCTGAAGGTAAAGGAGGTGTTGAAGACTAGGAACATCATTCTGAAGGTAAAGGAGGTGTTGAAGAACATCATTCTGAGGAACATCATTCTGAAGGTAAAGGAGGTGTTGAAGACTAGGAACATCATTCTGAAGGTAAAGGAGGTGTTGAAGACTAGGAACATCATTCTGAAGGTAAAGGAGGTGTTGAAGAACAGGATCATCATTCTGAAGGTAAAGGAGGTGTTGAAGACTAGGAACATCATTCTGAAGGTAAAGGAGGTGTTGAAGACTAGGAACATCATTCTGAAGGTAAAGGAGGTGTTGAAGAACAGGAACATCATTCTGAAGGTAAAGGAGGTGTTGAAGACTAGGAACATCATTCTGAAGGTAAAGGAGGTGTTGAAGACTAGGAACATCATTCTGAAGGTAAAGGAGGTGTTGAAGAACAGGAACATCATTCTGAAGGTAAAGGAGGTGTTGAAGACTAGGAACATCATTCTGAAGGTAAAGGAGGTGTTGAAGAACAGGAACATCATTCTGAAGGTAAAGGAGGTGTTGAAGACTAGGAACATCATTCTGAAGGTAAAGGAGGTGTTGAAGACTAGGAACATCATTCTGAAGGTGAAGGAGGTGTTGAAGACTAGGAACATCATTCTGAAGGTGAAGGAGGTGTTGAAGACTAGGAACATCATTCTGAAGGCATTCAGACCCCTTCACTTTTACCACAGTTTATTACATTACAGCCTTATTCTAAAAAAAATATGTTTTTACCCCCTCATCAATTTACACACAATACCCCATAATGACATCACAGTACCACATAATGACATCACAATACCCCATAATGACATCACAATACCCCATAATGACATCACAATACCCCATAATGACATCACAATACCCCATAATGACATCACAATACCCCATAATGACAAAGCAAAAACTGATTTTTAGACATTTCTTTAAAACATAAAATTAAAAACGGAAGTATAACATTTACATTAGTATTCACACCCTTTACTCAGTACTTTGTTGAAGCACCTTTGGCAGAGATTACAGACTCAACTCTTTTTGGCCATAACCCTACAAGCTTGGCAAATCTGTATTTTGGGGAGAGATATTTATCCGGACGCATTTAGGTAATGAGAATTTGGGGTGACAATGTACAAAGTTACCGCTAAAATGTAACTAAAATAATTCAACGTTATTTAAAAGAGGACACTTTGCCAATATGTCAATTTGCTACGGACATTTATAAAAACTGGGTTTCATGAGAATCACACAACTGCAAACAAACCAAATGGTGCCCACGTGTGCTGCCTTCATATTTATACAGGGATGCTGTGCCCACGTGTGCTGCCTTCATATTTATACAGGGATGCTGTGCCCACGTGTGCTGCCTTCATATTTATACAGGGATGCTGTGCCCACGTGTGCTGCCTTCATATTTATACAGGGATGCTGTGCCCACGTGTGCTGCCTTCATATTTATACAGGGATGCTGTGCCCACGGTGTGCTGCCTTCATATTTATACAGGGATGCTGTGCCCACGTGTGCTGCCTTCATATTTATACAGGGATGCTGTGCCCACAGTGTGCTGCCTTCATATTTATACAGGGATGCTGTGCCCACGTGTGCTGCCTTCATATTTATACAGGGATGCTGTGCCCACGTGTGCTGCCTTCATATTTATACAGGGATGCTGTGCCCACGTGTGCTGCCTTCATATTTATACAGGGATGCTGTGCCCACGGTGTGCTGCCTTCATATTTATACAGGGATGCTGTGCCCACGTGTGCTGCCTTCATATTTATACAGGGATGCTGTGCCCACGTGTGCTGCCTTCATATTTATACAGGGATGCTGGGATGCTGTGCCCACGGTGTGTGCCTTCATATTTATACAGGGATGCTGCCTTCATATTTATACAGGGATGCTGTGCCCACGTGTGCTGCCTTCATATTTATACAGGGATGCTGTGCCCACGTGTGCTGCCTTCATATTTATACAGGGATGCTGTGCCCACGTGTGCTGCCTTCATATTTATACAGGGATGCTGTGCCCACGTGTGCTGCCTTCATATTTATACAGGGATGCTGTGCCCACGTGTGCTGCCTTCATATTTATACAGGGATGCTGTGCCCACGTGTGCTGCCTTCATATTTATACAGGGATGCTGTGCCCACGTGTGCTGCCTTCATATTTATACAGGGATGCTGTGCCCACGTGTGCTGCCTTCATATTTATACAGGGATGCTGTGCCCACGTGTGCTGCCTTCATATTTATACAGGGATGCTGTGCCCACGTGTGCTGCCTTCATATTTATACAGGGATGCTGTGCCCACGTGTGCTGCCTTCATATTTATACAGGGATGCTGTGCCCACGTGTGCTGCCTTCATATTTATACAGGGATGCTGTGCCCACAGTGTGCTGCCTTCATATTTATACAGGGATGCTGTGCCCACGTGTGCTGCCTTCATATTTATACAGGGATGCTGTGCCCACGTGTGCTGCCTTCATATTTATACAGGGATGCTGTGCCCACGTGTGCTGCCTTCATATTTATACAGGGATGCTGTGCCCACGTGTGCTGCCTTCATATTTATACAGGGATGCTGTGCCCACGTGTGCTGCCTTCATATTTATACAGGGATGCTGTGCCCACGTGTGCTGCCTTCATATTTATGCTGTGCCCACAGGGATGCTGTGCCCACGTGTGCTGCCTTCATATTTATACAGGGATGCTGTGCCCACGTGTGCTGCCTTCATATTTATACAGGGATGCTGTGCCCACGTGTGCTGCCTTCATATTTATACAGGGATGCTGTGCCCACGTGTGCTGCCTTCATATTTATACAGGGATGCTGTGCCCACGTGTGCTGCCTTCATATTTATACAGGGATGCTGTGCCCACGTGTGCTGCCTTCATATTTATACAGGGATGCTGTGCCCACAGTGTGCTGCCTTCATATTTATACAGGGATGCTGTGCCCACGTGTGCTGCCTTCATATTTATACAGGGATGCTGTGCCCACGTGTGCCCTTCACAGGGATGCTGCTGTGCCTTCATATTTATACAGGGATGCTGTGCCCACGTGTGCTGCCTTCATATTTATACAGGGATGCTGTGCCCACGTGTGCTGCCTTCATATTTATACAGGGATGCTGTGCCCACGTGTGCTGCCTTCATATTTATACAGGGATGCTGTGCCCACGTGTGCTGCCTTCATATTTATACAGGGATGCTGCCCACGTGCTGCTTCATATTTATACAGGGATGCTGTGCCCACGTGTGCTGCCTTCATATTTATACAGGGATGCTGTGCCCACGTGTGCTGCCTTCATATTTATACAGGGATGCTGTGCCCACGTGTGCTGCCTTCATATTTATACAGGGATGCTGTGCCCACAGGGATGCTGTGCCCACGTGCTGCCTTCATATTTATACAGGGATGCTGTGCCCACGTGTGCTGCCTTCATATTTATACAGGGATGCTGTGCCCACGTGTGCTGCCTTCATATTTATACAGGGATGCTGTGCCCACGTGTGCTGCCTTCATATTTATACAGGGATGCTGTGCCCACGTGTGCTGCCTTCATATTTATACAGGGATGCTGTGCCCACGTGTGCTGCCTTCATATTTATACAGGGATGCTGTGCCCACGTGTGCTGCCTTCATATTTATACAGGGATGCTGTGCCCACGTGTGCTGCCTTCATATTTATACAGGGATGCTGTGCCCACGGTGTGCTGCCTTCATATTTATACAGGGATGCTGTGCCCACGTGTGCTGCCTTCATATTTATACAGGGATGCTGTGCCCACGGTGTGCTGCCTTCATATTTATACAGGGATGCTGTGCCCACGGTGTGCTGCCTTCATATTTATACAGGGATGCTGTGCCCACGTGTGCTGCCTTCATATTTATACAGGGATGCTGTGCCCACGTGTGCTGCCTTCATATTTATACAGGGATGACATAATGACATCACAATACCCCATAATGACATCACAATACCCCATAATGACATCATAATACCCCTATTTATACAGGGATGCTGTGCCCACCTGTGTTATTTCTGGCTCTTCTCGTATATGTTGTGTCCCAAATGGCACCCTATTATGGGCTCTGGTCCAAAGTAGTGCCCTACTTAGAGAATAGGGGCCCATAGGGCTGGTCAAACGTAGTGC
>NC_068438.1:54608825-54733825 GCF_023373465.1 Oncorhynchus keta | reverse complement strand
TTATAATGAGATCAATCTTTGTCCATCACTTCACATTTCCCGGACAGTGTGGTGTTTCTTTAAAAAAAAAAAAAAAATGTTAATATACTTTTGTTTTCTCAAGGTGTTTTTAAATGTAAAAAAAAAAAATGGTTGAGATTTGCAGATCTCAAGGGGACAGAGGGAACCTTGTCGATTCAGACCTCAGGTGTGTTTACTGTAGGAGCTGTCACTGAATCCCATTCAGTACATGTTGCCTGGGCTGAGCAGAGTTCCTGAAGGACTATTACAAACAGAGACACACGTGATACCGACAGAGCTGACAGAGCTTGTTGGAGGCATATACTGGTTGACTGATCTTATACACACATCGCTTGGTTGTCCCAGTTCTTAAAAGATATTTCCCAGCTAGAGAGGGCTATGACATGCTCTACAGCCTTGCTCTGGAGCTGATGAAGAAGAGATATAGATTATAGCTTTACATGTTAGTTGTTTAAAAATAAAAAAAAAAGCTCTTATCCAGAGTGGCTGACAATTAGTGCATTAGCTAGGTGAGACGGCCTGACATGTCACAGTCGTGGTAAGAACATGATTCCTTAACAACGCAGCTATCAGCAAGGCCAGAGGTCGTAAGAAAATACCAGTTCCAAGTGCAGGAAAGGCCAACTTCTGGAGCCGTAGCCAGAGTTCTGAAGTTCAGCTCAGCAGACCAGATACATAACAGACTGCTGTGTTACTGAAGTTCAGCTCAGCAGACCAGATACATAACAGACTGCTGTGTTACTGAAGTTCAGCTCAGCAGACCAGATACATACCAGACTGCTGTGTTACTGAAGTTCAGCTCAGCAGACCAGATACATACCAGACTGCTGTGTTACTGAAGTTCAGCTCAGCAGACCAGATACATACCAGACTGCTGTGTTACTGAAGTTCAGCTCAGCAGAACAGATACATAACAGACTGCTGTGTTACTGAAGTTCAGCTCAGCAGACCAGATACATAACAGACTGCTGTGTTACTGAAGTTCAGCTCAGCAGACCAGATACATAACAGACTGCTGTGTTACTGAAGTTCAGCTCAGCAGACCAGATACATACCAGACTGCTGTGTTACTGAAGTTCAGCTCAGCAGACCAGATACATAACAGACTGCTGTGTTAGCTCAGCAGACCAGATACATAACAGACTGCTGTGTTACTGAAGTTCAGCTCAGCAGACCAGATACATACCAGACTGCTGTGTTACTGAAGTTCAGCTCAGCAGACCAGATACATAACAGACTGCTGTGTTACTGAAGTTCAGCTCAGCAGACCAGATACATAACAGACTGCTGTGTTACTGAAGTTCAGCTCAGCAGACCAGATACATAACAGACTGCTGTGTTACTGAAGTTCAGCTCAGCAGACCAGATACATAACAGACTGCTGTGTTACTGAAGTTCAGCTCAGCAGACCAGATACATACAGACTGCTGTGTTACTGAAGTTCAGCTCAGCAGACCAGATACATAACAGACTGCTGTGTTACTGAAGTTCAGCTCAGCAGACCAGATACATAACAGACTGCTGTGTTACTGAAGTTCAGCTCAGCAGACCAGATACATAACAGACTGCTGTGTTACTGAAGTTCAGCTCAGCAGACCAGATACATAACAGACTGCTGTGTTACTGAAGTTCAGCTCAGCAGACCAGATACATAACAGACTGCTGTGTTACTGAAGTTCAGCTCAGCAGACCAGATACATAACAGACTGCTGTGTTACTGAAGTTCAGCTCAGCAGACCAGATACATAACAGACTGCTGTGTTACTGAAGTTCAGCTCAGCAGACCAGATACATAACAGACTGCTGTGTTACTGAAGTTCAGCTCAGCAGACCAGATACATAACAGACTGCTGTGTTACTGAAGTTCAGCTCAGCAGACCAGATACATAACAGACTGCTGTGTTACTGAAGTTCAGCTCAGCAGACCAGATACATAACAGACTGCTGTGTTACTGAAGTTCAGCTCAGCAGACCAGATA
Source organism: Oncorhynchus keta (assembly GCF_023373465.1). Taxonomy (NCBI): domain Eukaryota; kingdom Metazoa; phylum Chordata; class Actinopteri; order Salmoniformes; family Salmonidae; genus Oncorhynchus; species Oncorhynchus keta. Next base: position 54,731,825 of record NC_068438.1, on the reverse strand, counting down.
CATACCAGACTGCTGTGTAACTGAAGTTCAGCTCAGCAGACCAGATACATACCAGACTGCTGTGTTACTGAAGTTCAGCTCAGCAGAACAGATACATAACAGACTGCTGTGTTACTGAAGTTCAGCTCAGCAGACCAGATACATAACAGACTGCTGTGTTACTGAAGTTCAGCTCAGCAGAACAGATACATAACAGACTGCTGTGTTACTGAAGTTCAGCTCAGCAGACCAGATACATAACAGACTGCTGTGTTACTGAAGTTCAGCTCAGCAGGCCAGATACATAACAGACTGCTGTGTTACTGAAGTTCAGCTCAGCAGACTAGATACATACCAGACATGCCAAATGTCCGTGCAGTTTTAGAAAGCATTTATAACTAGTGGACATAAAAAAAATAGCAGGGACAAGGGGGTATCTGTCACTTTAACTAACTGGACCATATCTGTGGTTCTGGACCTCTGTCAGCAAAGCATCAAAAGGCCTGATGTGACCCCCCCCATCTACATTATATAAAGGCCTGATGTGAACAACCCCCCCCCCCCATCTACAGTATATAAAGGCCTGATGAGAACACCCCCATCTACATTATATAAAGGCCTGATGTGAACCCCCCATCTACATTATATAAAGGCCTGATGTGAACCCCCCATCTACATTATATAAAGGCCTGATGTGAACCCCCCCCATCTACATTATATAAAGGCCTGATGTGAACCCCCCCATCTACATTATATAAAGGCCTGATGTGAACCCCCCCCCCATCTACATTATATAAAGGCCTGATGTGAACCCCCCATCTACATTATATAAAGGCCTGATGTGAACCCCCCATCTACATTATATAAAGGCCTGATGTGAACCCCCCATCTACATTATATAAAGGCCTGATGTGAACCCCCCCCATCTACATTATATAAAGGCCTGATGTGAACCCCCCCCATCTACATTATATAAAGGCCTGATGTGAACCCCCCCCCATCTACATTATATAAAGGCCTGATGTGAACCCCCCATCTACATTATATAAAGGCCTGATGTGAACCCCCCCATCTACATTATATAAAGGCCTGATGTGAACCCCCCATCTACATTATATAAAGGCCTGATGTGAACCCCCCATCTACATTATATAAAGGCCTGATGTGAACCCCCATCTACATTATATAAAGGCCTGATGTGAACCCCCCATCTACATTATATAAAGGCCTGATGTGAACCCCCCATCTACATTATATAAAGGCCTGATGTGAACCCCCATCTACATTATATAAAGGCCTGATGTGAACCCCCCATCTACATTATATAAAGGCCTGATGTGAACCCCCCATCTACATTATATAAAGGCCTGATGTGAACCCCCCCCATCTACATTATATAAAGGCCTGATGTGAACCCCCATCTACATTATATAAAGGCCTGATGTGAACCCCCATCTACATTATATAAAGGCCTGATGTGAACCCCCCATCTACATTATATAAAGGCCTGATGTGAACCCCCCATCTACATTATATAAAGGCCTGATGTGAACCCCCCATCTACATTATATAAAGGCCTGATGTGAACCCCCCATCTACATTATATAAAGGCCTGATGTGAACCCCCCATCTACATTATATAAAGGCCTGATGTGAACCCCCCATCTACATTATATAAAGGCCTGATGTGAACCCCCCATCTACATTATATAAAGGCCTGATGTGAACCCCCCCATCTACATTATATAAAGGCCTGATGTGAACCCCCCATCTACATTATATAAAGGCCTGATGTGAACCCCCCATCTACATTATATAAAGGCCTGATGTGAACCCCCCATCTACATTATATAAAGGCCTGATGTGAACCCCCATCTACATTATATAAAGGCCTGATGTGAACCCCCCATCTACATTATATAAAGGCCTGATGTGAACCCCCCATCTACATTATATAAAGGCCTGATGTGAACCCCCCATCTACATTATATAAAGGCCTGATGTGAACCCCCCCATCTACATTATATAAAGGCCTGATGTGAACCCCCCATCTACATTATATAAAGGCCTGATGTGAACCCCCCATCTACATTATATAAAGGCCTGATGTGAACCCCCCCATCTACATTATATAAAGGCCTGATGTGAACCCCCCATCTACATTATATAAAGGCCTGATGTGAACCCCCCATCTACATTATATAAAGGCCTGATGTGAACCCCCCATCTACATTATATAAAGGCCTGATGTGAACCCCCATCTACATTATATAAAGGCCTGATGTGACCCCCCCCATCTACATTATATAAAGGCCTGATGTGAACCCCCATCTACATTATATAAAGGCCTGATGTGACCCCCCATCTACATTATATAAAGGCCTGATGAGAACAACCCCCATCTACATTATATAAAGGCCTGATGTGAACTCCCCCAACCCCCCCATCTACATGGCACAATATTCCTTATATTAGGCCTGATTTTGACCACGGCCCATTGGGCACCATGTAGAGAATAGGACGTGATTTGGGACGAAGCCATCCTCCTGCTGCTATGAAATGATCTCGACAGGACCAGCTCAGCTGTCAAAACAATCTGAAAATGTTTCTTACAGCGAGCAGCTCGGCCAATAAAAAGCCTCGCGTAATAAGGGACTGACCACCACTCCCACTTAGCTAATTGCCTCTGGCGAAATCCTGTGGCATTAAACATACTGACCAATAGTGAGGGGCTGAGGCACTGTACAAACCTTACTGTAGACTGGAGGGCCGTTTTGTCCTCTTTTATCTGAATTCATATAAACATCGGCCAGATGATAACCCCCCATCCAGGGCCCGTTATAAGCCAGGCCCGTTATTTAACCAGACATGATAACCCCCCAGCCAGGGCCCGTTATATAAAGGACAACATGATAACCCTCCCAGCCAGGGCCCATTATATGAAGCAGACATGATAACCCCCCAGCCAGGGCCCGTACTGAAGCAGACATGATAACCCTCCCAGCCAGGGCCATTATATGAAGGACATGATAACCCCCCAGCCAGGGCCTGTTACTGAAGCAGACGACATGATAACCCCCCAGCCAGGGCCTTTACTGAAGCAGCCTGATGATAACCCCCCAGCCAGGGCCCGTTACTAAGCATTATGATAACCCTCCCAGCCAGGGCCTGTTACTGAAGCAGACGACATGATAACCCCCCTAGCCAGGGCCTGTTACTAAAGGCCTGATGATAACCCCCCAGCCAGGGCCTGTTACTGAAGCAGACAACATGATAACCCCCCCATCCAGGGCCCGTTATATAAAGGACATGATAACCCCCCAGCCAGGGCCTGTTACTGAAGCAGACGACATGATAACCCCCCAGCCAGGGCCCGTTATTTAAAGGCATGATAACCCCCCCATCCAGGGCCCGTTATTTAACCAGGCGTGATAACCCCCCAGCCAGGGCTCGTTATATGAAGCAGACGATGATAACCCCCCAGCCAGGGCCCGTTATGAAAGCCAGGGCCCGTGTATATGAAGCAGACGACGTGATAACCCTCCCAGCCAGGGCCTGTTACTGAAGGACGATGATAACCCCCCATCTACATTATATAAGCAGACATGATAACCCTCCCAGCCAGGGCCCGTATATAAAGCAGACATGATAACCCCCCAGCCAGGGCCTTTACTGAAGCAGCCTGATGAGCAGACGAATAACCCCCCAGCCAGGGCCTGTTATGAAGGACTGATGATAACCCCCCAGCCAGGGCCTGTTACTGAAGCAGACCATGATAACCCTCCCAGCCAGGGCCCGTATATGAAGCAGACATGATAACCCCCCAGCCAGGGCCTGTTACTGAAGCAGACAACATGATAACCCTCCCAGCCAGGGCCTGTTACTGAAGCAGCCAGGGCCTGTTATAAAGGACGACATGATAACCCCCCATCCAGGGCCCGTTACTGAAGCAGACATGATATGAAAGCAGACATGATAACAGCCAGGGCCCGTCGACAAGCAGACGACGTGATAACCCTCCCAGCCAGGGCCCGTTCTGAAGCAGACATATAACCAGGGCCTGTCTGAAGCAGACGTGAAGGGCCCGTTACATTACTGAAGCAGACATGATAACCCCCATCTACATGGCCTGTTACTGAAGCAGACATGATAACCCTCCCAGCCAGGGCCCGTTACTGAAGCAGAAATAACCCTCCCAGCCAGGGCCGGTTACTGAAGCAGACGACATGATAACCCTCCCAGCCAGGGCCCGTTACTGAAGCAGACATGATAACCCTCCCAGCCAGGGCCCGTTACTGAAGCAGACGACGTGATAACCCTCCCAGCCAGGGCCCGTTACTGAAGCAGACATGATAACCCTCCCAGCCAGGGCCTGTTACTGAAGCAGACATGATAACCCTCCCAGCCAGGGCCCGTTACTGAAGCAGACATGATAACCCTCCCAGCCAGGGCCCGTTACTGAAGCAGACATGATAACCCTCCCAGCCAGGGCCCGTTACTGAAGCAGACATGATAACCCTCCCAGCCAGGGCCCGTTACTGAAGCAGACATGATAACCCTCCCAGCCAGGGCCCGTTACTGAAGCAGCCAGGGCCCGTTACTGAAGCAGACATGATAACCCTCCCAGCCAGGGCCCGTTACTGAAGCAGACATGATAACCCTCCCAGCCAGGGCCCGTTACTGAAGCAGACATGATAACCCTCCCAGCCAGGGCCCGTTACTGAAGCAGACATGATAACCCTCCCAGCCAGGGCCTGTTACTGAAGCAGACATGATAACCCTCCCAGCCAGGGCCTGTTACTGAAGCAGACATGATAACCCTCCCAGCCAGGGCCTGTTACTGAAGCAGACGACATGATAACCCTCCCAGCCAGGGCCCGTTACTGAAGCAGACATGATAACCCTCCCAGCCAGGGCCTGTTATTTAACCAGACATGATAACAGACATGATAACCCCTCCCAGCCAGGGCCCGTAACCAGACATCATAACCCTCCCAGCCAGGGCCTGTTACTGAAGCAGACGACATGATAACCCTCCCAGCCAGGGCCGGTTACTGAAGCAGACATGATAACCCTCCCAGCCAGGGCCCGTTACTGAAGCAGACATGATAACCCTCCCAGCCAGGGCCTGTTACTGAAGCAGACATGATAACCCTCCCAGCCAGGGCCCGTTACTGAAGCAGACATGATAACCCTCCCAGCCAGGGCCCGTTAGCAGCCAGGGCCCGTTACTGAAGCAGACGACGTGATAACCCTCCCAGCCAGGGCCCGTTACTGAAGCAGACATGATAACCCTCCCAGCCAGGGCCTGTTACTGAAGCAGACGACATGATAACCCTCCCAGCCAGGGCCCGTTACTGAACCAGACATGATAACCCTCCCAGCCAGGGCCCGTTACTGAAGCAGACATGATAACCCTCCCAGCCAGGGCCTGTTACTGAAGCAGACGACATGATAACCCTCCCAGCCAGGGCCCGTTACTGAAGCAGACATGATAACCCTCCCAGCCAGGGCCCGTTACTGAAGCAGACATGATAACCCTCCCAGCCAGGGCCTGTTACTGAAGCAGACGTGATAACCCTCCCAGCCAGGGCCTGTTACTGAAGCAGACATGATAACCCTCCCAGCCAGGGCCCGTTACTGAAGCAGACATGATAACCCTCCCAGCCAGGGCCCGTTACTGAAGCAGACATGATAACCCTCCCAGCCAGGGCCCGTTACTGAAGCAGACATGATAACCCTCCCAGCCAGGGCCCGTTACTGAAGCAGACATGATAACCCTCCCAGCCAGGGCCCGTTACTGAAGCAGACATGATAACCCTCCCAGCCAGGGCCCTGAAGCAGACATGATAACCCCCCAGCCAGGGCCTGTTACTGCAGAAGCAGACGTGATAACCCTCCCAGCCAGGGCCCGTTACTGAAGCAGACATGATAACCCTCCCAGCCAGGGCCCGTTACTGAAGCAGACAACGTGATAACCCTCCCAGCCAGGGCCTGTTACTGAAGCAGACGACGTGATAACCCTCCCAGCCAGGGCCCGTTACTGAAGCAGACATGATAACCCTCCCAGCCAGGGCCCGTTACTGAAGCAGACGACGTGATAACCCTCCCAGCCAGGGCCTGTTACTGAAGCAGCCAGGGCCCGTTACTGAAGCAGACGACATAGGAGAATAATCAATGGGATCTAATTTCCTACAGCAGAAACAACAGCAGGGTTCCATTTGGGACACTATATAGAGAATAGAGTTCCATTTGGGACACTATATAGAGAATAGAGTTCCATTTTGGACACTATATAGAGAATAGAGTTACATTTGGGACACTATATAGAGAATAGAGTTCCATTTGGGACACTATATAGAGAATAGAGTTCCATTTGGGACACTATATAGAGAATAGAGTTCCATTTGGGACACTATATAGAGAACAGGGTTCCATTTGGGACACTATATAGAGAATAGAGTTCCATTTGGGACACTATATAGAGAACAGGGTTCCATTTGGGACACTATATAGAGAATAGAGTTCCATTTTGGACACTATATAGAGAATAGAGTTACATTTGGGACACTATATAGAGAATAGAGTTCCATTTGGGACACTATATAGAGAATAGAGTTCCATTTGGGACACTATATAGAGAATAGAGTTCCATTTGGGACACTATATAGAGAATATAGTTCCATTTGGGACACTATATAGAGAACAGGGTTCCATTTGGGACACTATATAGAGAATAGAGTTCCATTTGGGACACTATATAGAGAATATAGTTCCATTTGGGACACTATATAGAGAACAGAGTTCCATTTGGGACACTATATAGAGAACAGGGTTCCATTTGGGACACTATATAGAGAACAGGGTTCCATTTGGGACACTATATAGAGAATAGAGTTCCATTTGGGACACTATATAGAGAACAGGGTTCCATTTGGGACACTATATAGAGAATAGAGTTCCATTTGGGACACTATATAGAGAACAGGGTTCCATTTGGGACACTATATAGAGAATAGAGTTCCATTTGGGACACTATATAGAGAACAGGGTTCCATTTGGGACACTATATAGAGAATAGAGTTCCATTTGGGACACTATATAGAGAACAGGGTTCCATTTGGGACACTATATAGAGAATAGAGTTCCATTTGGGACACTATATAGAGAACAGGGTTCCATTTGGGACACTATATAGAGAATAGAGTTCCATTTGGGACACTATATAGAGAATAGAGTTCCATTTGGGACACTATATAGAGAATAGAGTTCCATTTGGGACACTATATATAAGGAATACGGTGGATCATGACCATGGGACTGTCTGTCTGTGGCATCATCAGCAGGAAGTCTGGCATCTGCTATTGGTCCCATAATTAAGTTGTGGAAAGGACACATAGGCACACCCACACTATTCCCTATGTAGTGCACTACTTTAGATCAGGGCACCCTATTCCTATACCCTACAAGCAATTTACACCATTCACACATTTTTCTGTCTAACCAAAACACACCATATCAGTATATCTCATTGGAGAGATAGGATTTTCCTGTCAATAAATACGAGTAACCATAACCTCCATGATTCCAGGTCCTAATCTATAGATTCGCCCCCTGAAGTGGGACCTATTTACCAAGAACAAACTAATGTTATGTTGACATGACACAGACATGACTGGGCGATCACAAAGCCTCTATAAACTTACAGGGCGAATGGTAGCCTAGTGGTTAAGATCATTGGGCCAGTAACCAGTCTATAAACTTACAGGGCGAATGGCAGCCTAGTGGTTAAGATCATTGGGCCAGTAACCAGTCTATAAACTTACAGGGTGAATGGTAGCCTAGTGGTTAAGATCATTGGGCCAGTAACCAGTCTATAAACTTACAGGGCGAATGGCAGCCTAGTGGTTAAGATCATTGGGCCAGTAACCAGTCTATAAACTTACAGGGCGAATGGTAGCCTAGTGGTTAAGATCATTGGGCCAGTAACCAGTCTATAAACTTACAGGGTGAATGGTAGCCTAGTGGTTAAGATCATTGGGCCAGTAACCAGTCTATAAACTTACAGGGTGAATGGTAGCCTAGTGGTTAAGATCATTGGGCCAGTAACCAGTCTATAAACTTACAGGGCGAATGGCAGCCTAGTGGTTAAGATCATTGGGCCAGTAACCAGTCTATAAACTTACAGGGTGAATGGTAGCTTAGTGGTTAAGATCATTGGGCCAGTAACCAGTCTATAAACTTACAGGGCGAATGGTAGCCTAGTGGTTAAGATCATTGGGCCAGTAACCAGTCTATAAACTTACAGGGTGAATGGTAGCTTAGTGGTTAAGATCATTGGGCCAGTAACCAGTCTATAAACTTACAGGGTGAATGGTAGCCTAGTGGTTAAGATCATTGGGCCAGTAACCAGTCTATAAACTTACAGGGCGAATGGTAGCCTAGTGGTTAAGATCATTGGGCCAGTAACCAGTCTATAAACTTACAGGGCGAATGGTAGCCTAGTGGTTAAGATCATTGGGCCAGTAACCAGTCTATAAACTTACAGGGCGAATGGTAGCCTAGTGGTTAAGATCATTGGGCCAGTAACCAGTCTATAAACTTACAGGGTGAATGGTAGCCTAGTGGTTAAGATCATTGGGCCAGTAACCAGTCTATAAACTTACAGGGTGAATGGTAGCCTAGTGGTTAAGATCATTGGGCCAGTAACCAGTCTATAAACTTACAGGGCGAATGGTAGCCTAGTGGTTAAGATCATTGGGCCAGTAACCAGTCTATAAACTTACAGGGTGAATGGTAGCCTAGTGGTTAAGATCATTGGGCCAGTAACCAGTCTATAAACTTACAGGGCGAATGGCAGCCTAGTGGTTAAGATCATTGGGCCAGTAACCAGTCTATAAACTTACAGGGTGAATGGTAGCCTAGTGGTTAAGATCATTGGGCCAGTAACCAGTCTATAAACTTACAGGGTGAATGGTAGCTTAGTGGTTAAGATCATTGGGCCAGTAACCAGTCTATAAACTTACAGGGTGAATGGTAGCCTAGTGGTTAAGATCATTGGGCCAGTAACCAGTCTATAAACTTACAGGGCGAATGGTAGCCTAGTGGTTAAGATCATTGGGCCAGTAACCAGTCTATAAACTTACAGGGTGAATGGTAGCCTAGTGGTTAAGATCATTGGGCCAGTAACCAGTCTATAAACTTACAGGGTGAATGGTAGCCTAGTGGTTAAGATCATTGGGCCAGTAACCAGTCTATAAACTTACAGGGCGAATGGTAGCCTAGTGGTTAAGATCATTGGGCCAGTAACCAGTCTATAAACTTACAGGGTGAATGGTAGCCTAGTGGTTAAGATCATTGGGCCAGTAACCAGTCTATAAACTTACAGGGTGAATGGTAGCTTAGTGGTTAAGATCATTGGGCCAGTAACCAGTCTATAAACTTACAGGGTGAATGGTAGCCTAGTGGTTAAGATCATTGGGCCAGTAACCAGTCTATAAACTTACAGGGTGAATGGTAGCCTAGTGGTTAAGATCATTGGGCCAGTAACCAGTCTATAAACTTACAGGGTGAATGGTAGCCTAGTGGTTAAGATCATTGGGCCAGTAACCAGTCTATAAACTTACAGGGTGAATGGTAGCTTAGTGGTTAAGATCATTGGGCCAGTAACCAGTCTATAAACTTACAGGGTGAATGGTAGCCTAGTGGTTAAGATCATTGGGCCAGTAACCAGTCTATAAACTTACAGGGTGAATGGTAGCCTAGTGGTTAAGATCATTGGGCCAGTAACCAGTCTATAAACTTACAGGGTGAATGGTAGCTTAGTGGTTAAGATCATTGGGCCAGTAACCAGTCTATAAACTTACAGGGCGAATGGCAGCCTAGTGGTTAAGATCATTGGGCCAGTAACCAGTCTATAAACTTACAGGGTGAATGGTAGCCTAGTGGTTAAGATCATTGGGCCAGTAACCAGTCTATAAACTTACAGGGTGAATGGTAGCCTAGTGGTTAAGATCATTGGGCCAGTAACCAGTCTATAAACTTACAGGGCGAATGGTAGCCTAGTGGTTAAGATCATTGGGCCAGTAACCAGTCTATAAACTTACAGGGTGAATGGTAGCCTAGTGGTTAAGATCATTGGGCCAGTAACCAGTCTATAAACTTACAGGGTGAATGGTAGCCTAGTGGTTAAGATCATTGGGCCAGTAACCAGTCTATAAACTTACAGGGTGAATGGTAGCCTAGTGGTTAAGATCATTGGGCCAGTAACCAGTCTATAAACTTACAGGGTGAATGGTAGCCTAGTGGTTAAGATCATTGGGCCAGTAACCAGTCTATAAACTTACAGGGTGAATGGTAGCCTAGTGGTTAAGATCATTGGGCCAGTAACCAGTCTATAAACTTACAGGGTGAATGGCAGCCTAGTGGTTAAGATCACTGGGCCAGTAACCAGTCTATAAACTTACAGGGTGAATGGTAGCCTAGTGGTTAAGATCATTGGGCCAGTAACCAGTCTATAAACTTACAGGGTGAATGGTAGCTTAGTGGTTAAGATCATTGGGCCAGTAACCGAAAGCTCGGTTCAAATCCCTTAGCCAACTAGGGGGGGAAAAAAATCTGCCGATGTGCCCTTGAGCACATCCTAATTGCTCCTGTTAGTCACTGCGGAGAAGAGTGTCTGATAAATTACTAAAATATACGTGTAGAAATGTGAAGCCTTCTGAGACTAAGTGGAACCAGGAAAAAAGGTCTCTGTGTTTGTGTGTCTGTCAAAGCAGGAACTAGGAGGGGGTCTGGCCTGACCTCGGAGGGCAAGGACTTCCCAGAGCCTCTCTGCAAAACAACACCACACACACACCAGACCCAGACCCTCTGCAAAACAACACCACACACACACACACACACACACACACACACACACACACACACACACACACACACACACACACACACACACACACACACACACACACACACACACACACACATCAGACCCTCTGCAAAACAACACACACACCAGACCCAGACCCTCTGCAAAACAACACCACACACACACACATCAGACCCAGACCCTCTGCAAAACAACACCACACACACACACACACACCAGACCCAGACCCTCTGCAAAAACACACACACACACACACACACACACACACACACACACACACACACACACACACACACACACACACACACCAGACCCAGACCCTCTACGAAACAACACCACACACACACACACACACACACACCAGACCCAGACCCTCTGCAAAACACCACCACACACACACACACACACACACACACACACACACACACACACACACACACACACACACACACACACACACACACACACACACACACACACACACACATCAGGCCCAGTCCCTCTGCAACACAACACACACACACACACACCAGACCCTCTGCAAAACAACACAACACACACACACACCAGACCCTCTGCAAAACAACACAACACACACACACACACACCAGACCCTCTGCAAAACAACACAACACACACACACACACACACACACACACACACACACACACACACACACACACACACACACAGACCCAGACCCTCTGCAAAACAACACCACACACACACACCAGACCCAGACCCTCTGCAAAACACCACCACACACACACACACACACACACATCAGACCCAGTCCCTCTGCAAAACAACACAACACACACACACACACCAGACCCTCTGCAAAACAACACAACACACACACACACACCAGACCCTCTGCAAAACAACACAACACACACACACACCAGACCCTCTGCAAAACAACACAACACACACACACACACCAGACTCTCTGCAAAACAACACAACACACACACACACACCAGACCCTCTGCAAAACAACACAACACACACACACACACACACACACACACACACACAGACCCAGACCCTCTGCAAAACAACACCACACACACACACACACACCAGACCCAGACCCTCTGCAAAACAACACCACACACACACACACACACACACACACACACACACACACACACACATCAGACCCAGTCCCTCTGCAAAACAACACAACACACACACACACACCAGACCCTCTGCAAAACAACACAACACACACACACACACCCTCTGCAAAACAACACAACACACACACACACACCAGACCCACACCCTCTGCAAAACAACACAACACACACACACACACCAGACCCTCTGCAAAACAACCCCACGGCTGGACAAGCAGAAGCTGAACAAAACACTGTACAATGTGTGGAACTGGTAGGGAGGGAAAAAGAAAGGTAAGAGAGTAGAACCCTCAACCAGGTGATATGATCAGTCTGGAATGTGGCAAGGCCCAATGTGAACAGACATGTTTATGAGATGATGTCAGATACAACAGAAGAGGTGGAGGCTCGTACCAAGGCACTGTTTTTTGGGGGGGTGGAGGCTCGTACCAAGGGACTGTTTTTTTGGGGGGGTGGAGGCTCATACCAAGGCACTGTTTATTTGGGGAGGTGGAGGCTCGTACCAAGGCACTGTTTATTTGGGGAGGTTGAGGCTCGTACCAAGGCACTGTTTTTTGGGGGTGGAGGCTCGTCCCAAGGCACTGTTTATTTGGGGAGGTGGAGGCTCGTACCAAGGCACTGTTTTTGGGGAGGTGGAGGCTCGTACCAAGGGACTGTTTATTTGGGGAGGTGGAGGCTCGTACCAAGGCACTGTTTTTTGGGGGAGGTGGAGGCTCGTACCAAGGGACTGTTTATTTGGGGAGGTGGAGGCTCGTACCAAGGCACTGTTTATTTGGGGAGGTGGAGGCTCGTACCAAGGCACTGTTTTTTGGGGGAGGTGGAGGCTCGTACCAAGGCACTGTTTTTTGGGGAGGTGGTGGTTCGTACCAAGGCACTGTTTATTTGGGGGAGGTTGAGGCTCGTACCAAGGCACTGTTTTTGGGGGGGAGGTGGAGACTCGTACCAAGGCACTGTTTTTGGGGAGGTGGAGACTCTTACCAAGGCACTGTTTATTTGGGGAGGTGGAGGCTCGTACCAAGGCACTGTTTTTTGGGGAGGTGGAGGCTCGTACCAAGGCACTGTTTTTTTGGGAGTTGGAGGCTCGTACCAAGGCACTGTTTTTGGGGGAGGTGGAGGCTCGTACCAAGGCACTGTTTTTTGGGAGGTGGAGGCTCGTACCAAGGCACTGTTTTTTGGGGAGGTGGAGGCTCGTACCAAGGCACTGTTTTTTTGCGGAGTTGGAGGCTCGTACCAAGGCACTGTTTTTTGGGGAGGTGGAGGCTGGACTGTTTTTTGGGAGGTGGAGGCTCGTACCAAGGCACTGTTTTTTGGGGAGGTGGAGGCTCGTACCAAGGCACTGTTTTTGGGGAGGTGGAGGCTCGTACCAAGGCACTGTTTTTTGGGGGAGGTGGAGACTCGTGGCACTGTTTTTGGGGGAGGTGGAGGCTCGTACCAAGGCACTGTTTTTTGGGGAGGTGGAGGCTCGTACCAAGGCACTGTTTTTTGGGGAGGTGGAGGCTCGGGCACTGTTTTTTGGGGAGGTGGAGGCTCGTACCAAGGCACTGTTTATTTGGGGAGGTGGAGGCTCGTACCAAGGCACTGTTTTTTGGGGAGGTGGAGGCTCGTACCAAGGCACTGTTTTTGGGGAGGTGGAGGCTCGTACCAAGGCACTGTTTTTTGGGGGAGGTGGAGGCTCGTACCAAGGCACTGTTTTTTGGGGAGGTGGAGGCTCGTACCAAGGCACTGTTTTTTGGGGAGGTGGAGGCTCGTACCAAGGCACTGTTTTTTGGGGAGGTGGAGGCTCGTACCAAGGCACTGTTTATTTGGGGAGGTGGAGGCTCGTACCAAGGCACTGTTTTTTGGGGAGGTGGAGGCTCGTACCAAGGCACTGTTTTTTGGGGAGGTGGAGGCTCGTACCAAGGGACTGTTTTTTGGGGGGAGGTGGAGGCTCGTACCATCAGTGTTGGATCCTATCCATGTGGCTGGCTGGTTTCACTATTATCAAAATGATTTCCTATTGGAAGTAGAAGCCACAGCCCTGAACCCAGAAATATGCTGTATACTACAGGGTTTACTACATACTATGACTGAACAACATGTGGGATATCATTCATTTAGTCGATAGCCCGGTTTTAGTTCAGGACTTGACTTAAGGGGGAAATCAGCCTTTTGTCTTACTTATTACTGAGAAATGTAAGCAACACAGAGCGTCGATCAGAGCAGTGAATGTGTGTGTGTGGGGGGGGGGCAGAGAGAGATATGAATGAGCAGTCCTGCCTGCCAGTCGGCCCGCTGAGCCTGGGAAGAGGAAACAGTAGGGCCTTGTAGTGGGAAGGGGCAGGATCATCCAACGCTTCCGTCCCTCTTCCTTCCTTCCTCCCTCCCTCCCTCCCTCGCTTTTTATTAGGGTCAGTGGACAACAACCACACAGTCTGTAACGAAGTACACTGGGGTAAACCTCAACTGTTGTCCCACAAAAGGTTACTTACTTTTCAGTTACCTGACAGACATTTGGAGTTAATGGTACTTCCGTTTTCATTTGGATGTCTTTGTACCCTACGAATTTACGTTAAAAAAATATATTTCAGCACAACAACATCAACAATGATCTGAAATGTACTAGAACTTCTTTGAGGAAAAATGTACTGACTATGACTGGTCCACCTAGCTATCTGGAGATGAATGTACTGACTATGACTGGTCCACCTAGCTATCTGAAGATGAATGTCCTGACTATGACTGGTCCACCTAGCTATCTGGAGATGAATGTACTGACTATGACTGGTCCACCTAGCTATCTGGAGATGAATGTACTGACTATGACTGGTCCACCTAGCTATCTGGAGATGAATGTACTGACTATGACTGGTCCACCCAGCTATCTGGAGATGAATGTACTGACTGACTGGTCCAGCTATCTGAAGATGAATGTACTGACTATGACTGGCCCACCCAGCTATCTGAAGATGAATGTCCTGACTATGACTGGTCCACCTAGCTATCTGGAGATGAATGTACTGACTATGACTGGTCCACCTAGCTATCTGGAGATGAATGTACTGACTATGACTGGTCCACCTAGCTATCTGAAGATGAATGTACTGACTATGACTGGTCCACCTAGCTATCTGGAGATGAATGTACTGACTATGACTGGTCCACCTAGCTATCTGGAGATGAATGTACTGACTATGACTGGTCCACCTAGCTATCTGGAGATGAATGTACTGACTATGACTGGTCCACCTAGCTATCTGAAGATGAATGTCCTGACTATGACTGGTCCACCTAGCTATCTGGAGATGAATGTACTGACTATGACTGGTCCACCTAGCTATCTGGAGATGAATGTACTGACTATGACTGGTCCACCTAGCTATCTGAAGATGAATGTCCTGACTATGACTGGTCCACCTAGCTATCTGGAGATGAATGTACTGACTATGACTGGTCCACCTAGCTATCTGGAGATGAATGTACTGACTATGACTGGTCCACCTAGCTATCTGGAGATGAATGTACTGACTATGACTGGTCCACCTAGCTATCTGGAGATGAATGTACTGACTATGACTGGTCCACCCAGCTATCTGGAGATGAATGTACTGACTATGACTGGTCCACCCAGCTATCTGAAGATGAATGTACTGACTATGACTGGCCCACCCAGCTATCTGAAGATGAATGTCCTGACTATGACTGGTCCACCTAGCTATCTGGAGATGAATGTACTGACTATGACTGGTCCACCTAGCTATCTGGAGATGAATGTACTGACTATGACTGGTCCACCTAGCTATCTGAAGATGAATGTACTGACTATGACTGGTCCACCTAGCTATCTGGAGATGAATGTACTGACTATGACTGGTCCACCTAGCTATCTGGAGATGAATGTACTGACTATGACTGGTCCACCTAGCTATCTGGAGATGAATGTACTGACTATGACTGGTCCACCTAGCTATCTGAAGATGAATGTCCTGACTATGACTGGTCCACCTAGCTATCTGGAGATGAATGTACTGACTATGACTGGTCCACCTAGCTATCTGGAGATGAATGTACTGACTATGACTGGTCCACCTAGCTATCTGAAGATGAATGTCCTGACTATGACTGGTCCACCTAGCTATCTGGAGATGAATGTACTGACTATGACTGGTCCACCTAGCTATCTGAAGATGAATGTACTGACTATGACTGGCCCACCCAGCTATCTGAAGATGAATGTCCTGACTATGACTGGTCCACCTAGCTATCTGGAGATGAATGTACTGACTATGACTGGTCCACCTAGCTATCTGGAGATGAATGTACTGACTATGACTGGTCCACCTAGCCATCTGAAGATGAATGTCCTGACTATGACTGGTCCACCTAGCTATCTGAAGATGAATGTACTGACTATGACTGGTCCACCTAGCCATCTGAAGATGAATGTCCTGACTATGACTGGTCCACCTAGCTATCTGAAGATGAATGTCCTGACTATGACTGGTCCACCTAGCTATCTGAAGATGAATGTCCTGACTATGACTGGTCCACCCAGCTATCTGTAGATGAATGTCCTGACTATGACTGGTCCACCTAGCTATCTGAAGATGAATGTCCTGACTATGACTGGTCCACCTAGCTATCTGAAGATGAATGTCCTGACTATGACTGGTCCACCTAGCTATCTGAAGATGAATGTCCTGACTATGACTGGTCCACCTAGCTATCTGGAGATGAATGTACTGACTATGACTGGTCCACCAAGCTATCTGGAGATGAATGTACTGACTATGACTGGTCCACCTAGCTATCTGGAGATGAATGTACTGACTATGACTGGTCCACCTAGCTATCTGGAGATGAATGTATTGACTATGACTGGTCCACCTAGCTATCTGAAGATGAATGTACTGACTATGACTGGTCCACCTAGCTATCTGATGAATGTACTGACTATGACTGGTCCACCTAGCTATCTGGAGATGAATGTCCTGACTATGACTGGTCCACCTAGCTATCTGTAGATGAATGTACTGACTATGACTGGTCCACCTAGCTATCTGATGAATGTACTGACTATGACTGGTCCAGCTAGCTATCTGTAGATGAATGTACTGACTATGACTGGTCCACCTAGCTATCTGCAGATGAATGTACTGACTATGACTGGTCCACCTAGCTATCTGTAGATGAATGTACTGACTATGACTGGTCCACCTAGCTATCTGAAGATGAATGTCCTGACTATGACTGGTCCACCTAGCTACCTGGAGATGAATGTCCTGACTATGACTGGTCCACCTAGCTATCTGGAGATGAATGTACTGACTATGACTGGTCCACCTAGCTATCTGGAGATGAATGTACTGACTATGACTGGTCCACCTAGCTATCTGAAGATGAATGTCCTGACTATGACTGGTCCACCTAGCTATCTGGAGATGAATGTACTGACTATGACTGGTCCACCTAGCTATCTGAAGATGAATGTCCTGACTATGATATGTGGTTGTCCCACCTAGCTATCCGAAGATGAATGTCCTGACTATGACTGGTCCACCTAGCTATCTGAAGATGAATGTCCTGACTATGACTGGTCCACCTAGCTATCTGTAGATGAATGTACTGACTATGACTGGTCCACCTAGCTATCTGGAGATGAATGTACTGACTATGACTGGTCCACCTAGCTATCTGAAGATGAATGTACTGACTATGACTGGTCCACCTAGCTATCTGAAGATGAATGTACTGACTATGACTGGTCCACCCCCTAGCTATCCGAAGATGAATGTCCTGACTATGACTGGTCCACCTAGCTATCTGAAGATGAATGTCCTGACTATGACTGGTCCACCCAGCTATCTGGAGATGAATGTACTGACTATGACTGGTCCACCTAGCTATCTGTAGATGAATGTCCTGACTATGACTGGTCCACCTAGCTATCTGAAGATGAATGTCCTGACTATGACTGGTCCACCTAGCTTTCTGCAGATGAACGTACTGACTAAGTCATTTTCAATAAGAGCATCTGCTAAATGACTAAAATGTAAAACATAGAAACAAATGGATGAATGAAGGTAACAGGCTGGAGGTAACAGGTCAGAGGTAACAGGTCAGAGGTAACAGGTCAGAGGTAACAGGCTGGAGGTAACAGGTCAGAGGTAACAGGTCAGAGGTAACAGGTCAGAGGTAACAGGTCAGAGGTAACAGGTCAGAGGTAACAGGCTGGAGGTAACAGGTCAGAGGTAACAGGCTGGAGGTAACAGGTCGGATCTTGTAAAACCTTGACGAGTGTTTCTGACCACTGACTACAATTATCAGAGAAGCACTTAGTTATCAGACAGAGACAGTACGATGTGCAGTACTAGTGGATATATTATCAGACAGAGACAGTACGATGTGCAGTACTAGTGGATATATTATCAGACAGAGACAGTACGATGTGCAGTACTAGTGGATATATTATCAGACAGAGACAGTACGATGTGCAGTACTAGTGGATATATTATCAGACAGAGACAGTACGATGTGCAGTACTAGTGGATATATTATCAGACAGAGACAGTACGATGTGCAGTACTAGTGGATATATTATCAGACAGAGACAGTACGATGTGCAGTACTAGTGGATATATTATCAGACAGAGACAGTACGATGTGCAGTACTAGTGGATATATTATCAGACAGAGACAGTACGATGTGCAGTACTAGTGGATATATTATCAGACAGAGACAGCACGATGTGCAGTACTAGTGGATATATTATCAGACAGAGACAGTACGATGTGCAGTACTAGTGGATATATTATCAGACAGAGACAGTACGATGTGCAGTACTAGTGGATATATTATCAGACAGAGACAGCACGATGTGCAGTACTAGTGGATATATTATCAGACAGAGACAGTACGATTTGCAGTACTAGTGGATATATTATCAGACAGAGACAGTACGATGTGCAGTACTAGTGGATATATTATCAGACAGAGACAGCACAATGTGCAGTACTAGTGGATATATTATCAGACAGAGACAGTACGATGTGCAGTACTAGTGGATATATTATCAGACAGACACAGTACGATGTGCAGTACTAGTGGATATATTATCAGACAGACACAGTACGATGTGCAGTACTAGTGGATATATTATCAGACAGACACAGTATGATGATCTGGCCATGACATGACAGATAAATCAGTTGTTTTCCATGTTCCCTTGTGCTTGTTCAACAAAAAGACCAGACCTGAGCCAGACCACTCCTACCAGCCAACACTAACCCCACCCCCAGAGCCAGACCACTCCTACCAGCCAACACTAACCCCACCCCCAGAGCCAGACCACTCCTACCAGCCAACACTAACCCCACCCCCAGAGCCAGACCACTCCTATCAGCCAACACTAACCCCACCCCCAGAGCCAGACCACTCCTACCAGCCAACACTAACCGCACCCCCAGAGCCAGACCACTCCTACCAGCCAACACTAACCCCACCCCCAGAGCCAGACCACTCCTATCAGCCAACACTAACCCCACCCCCAGAGCCAGACCACTCCTACCAGCCAACACTAACCCCACCCCCAGAGCAAAACCACTCCTACCAGCCAACACTAACCCCACCCCAGAGCCAGACCACTCCTACCAGCCAACACTAACCCCACCCCACAGAGCCAGACCACTCCTACCAGCTAACACTAACACCGCCCCCCAGAGCCAGACCACTCCCACCATTCAACCAGACACTCTAAGGTGAAGTTTTCTCTAGCTACAGATTCAGGATGATGTCTCCTACCCCAATCCTATCCTTCACTATTAAATGGGGTAAATACAAAAACCGACCCAAGATCAGTACGAGAAACTCAACCCCTACTCCCAGCCAGACCTCACCAACCTCGCCGCAGCAATCCCCGTTGCCAGGGTAACCCCCCCAAAACAAAAAAACAAAAAAACAACCCAACTCAACTCCAAACCAGTGATTCATACGGGCTCTGTCTCTGTCATACCCAGTCAGTTAAAACACAATACTCTTCCTTATCAGAAGCTGCATAGTGTGAGCAGGAAGGACACTTTGACCCTACAGTAGTACCGTTTAAAAAAGGGCGTAGTGTCATAGTGGGTTACATTCACTGACCAGGTGTTCGTAGAGAATGACGACGATGAAATCATTATTAGTTTAATATAGTCAAACTGATCGGGACTCATCTAGTGAACAAAGGACCAAGTACTTCCAGGGAAGGTAGAATCTCCACAGGGTCTGGAAGTCTGTCTATGTAGTCAGTCCAACTGACTGCAATCACAATAGGAACACAACACCGTGTATTTTCAAAGGGAGATTCCATAGAAACAGATTGTGGAATCTGTGTCAATATAGTCCGTCCTGTAGTCAACCTGATCATGACTCAAATCAAATGAACAGTGGAACCCATTTGTAAACAAACAGGGTGTTCCGTAACCTGAGTCCGGCCTGATAGTTATAACAGACAACATGTCATGGGTGTTCCCTAACCTGAGTCCGGCCTGATAGTTAACAGACAACATGTCCTGGGTGTTCCGTAACCTGAGTCCGGCCTGATAGTTAACATGTCCTGGGTGTTCCGTAACCTGAGTCCGGCCTGATAGTTAGCAGACAACATGTCCTGGGTGTTCCGTAACCTGAGTCCGGCCTGATAGTTAACATGTCCTGGGTGTTCCGTAACCTGAGTCCGGCCTGATAGTTAGCAGACAACATGTCCTGGGTGTTCCGTAACCTGAGTCCGGCCTGATAGTTAACATGTCCTGGGTGTTCCGTAACCTGAGTCCGGCCTGATAGTTAGCAGACAACATGTCCTGGGTGTTCCGTAACCTGAGTCCGGCCTGATAGTTAACATGTCCTGGGTGTTCCGTAACCTGAGTCCGGCCTGATAGTTAACATGTCCTGGGTGTTCCGTAACCTGAGTCCGGCCTGATAGTTAGCAGACAACATGTCCTGGGTGTTCCGTAACCTGAGTCCGGCCTGATAGTTAGCAGACAACATGTCCTGGGTGTTCCGTAACCTGAGTCCGGCCTGATAGTTAACAGACAACATGTCCTGGGTGTTCCGTAACCTGAGTCCGGCCTGATAGTTAACAGACAACATGTCCTGGGTGTTCCGTAACCTGAGTCCGGCCTGATAGTTAACATGTCCTGGGTGTTCCGTAACCTGAGTCCGGCCTGATAGTTAACAGACAACATGTCCTGGGTGTTCCGTAACCTGAGTCCGGCCTGATAGTTAACAGACAACATGTCCTGGGTGTTCCGTAACCTGAGTCCGGCCTGATAGTTAGCAGACAACATGTCCTGGGTGTTCCGTAACCTGAGTCCGGCCTGATAGTTAGCAGACAACATGTCCTGGGTGTTCCGTAACCTGAGTCCGGCCTGATAGTTAGCAGACAACATGTCCTGGGTGTTCCGTAACCTGAGTCCGGCCTGATAGTTAGCAGACAACATGTCCTGGGTGTTCCGTAACCTGAGTCCGGCCTGATAGTTAGCAGACAACATGTCCTGGGTGTTCCGTAACCTGAGTCCGGCCTGATAGTTAACAGACAACATGTCCTGGGTGTTCTGTAACCTGAGTCCGGCCTGATAGTTAGCAGACAACATGTCCTGGGTGTTCCGTAACCTGAGTCCGGCCTGATAGTTAACAGACAACATGTCCTGGGTGTTCCGTAACCTGAGTCCGGCCTGATAGTTAACAGACAACATGTCCTGGGTGTTCCGTAACCTGAGTCCGGCCTGATAGTTAGTTAACAGACAACATGTCCTGGGTGTTCCGTAACCTGAGTCCGGCCTGATAGTTAACAGACAACATGTCCTGGGTGTTCCGTAACCTGAGTCCGGCCTGATAGTTAACAGACAACATGTCCTGGGTGTTCCGTAACCTGAGTCCGGCCTGATAGTTAGCAGACAACATGTCCTGGGTGTTCCGTAACCTGAGTCCGGCCTGATAGTTAACAGACAACATGTCCTGGATGTTCCGTAACCTGAGTCCGGCCTGATAGTTAGCAGACAACATGTCCTGGGTGTTCTGTAACCTGAGTCCGGCCTGATAGTTAACAGACAACATGTCCTGGATGTTCCGTAACCTGAGTCCGGCCTGATAGTTAACATGTCCTGGGTGTTCCGTAACCTGAGTCCGGCCTGATAGTTAAACAGACAACATGTCCTGGGTGTTCCGTAACCTGAGTCCGGCCTGATAGTTAGCAGACAACATGTCCTGGGTGTTCCGTAACCTGAGTCCGGCCTGATAGTTAGCAGACAACATGTCCTGGGTGTTCTGTAACCTGAGTCCGGCCTGATAGTTAGCAGACATGTCCTGGGTGTTCCGTAACCTGAGTCTGGCCTGATAGTTAACAGACAACATGTCCTGGGTGTTCCGTAACCTGAGTCCGGCCTGATAGTTAAGAGACAACATGTCCTGGGTGTTCTGTAACCTGAGTCCGGCCTGATAGTTAGCAGACAACATGTCCTGGGTGTTCCGTAACCTGAGTCCGGCCTGATAGTTAACATGTCCTGGGTGTTCCGTAACCTGAGTCCGGCCTGATAGTTAGCAGACAACATGTCCTGGGTGTTCCGTAACCTGAGTCCGGCCTGATAGTTAACATGTCCTGGGTGTTCCGTAACCTGAGTCCGGCCTGATAGTTAGCAGACAACATGTCCTGGGTGTTCCGTAACCTGAGTCCGGCCTGATAGTTAACATGTCCTGGGTGTTCCGTAACCTGAGTCCGGCCTGATAGTTATAACAGACAACATGTCCTGGGTGTTCCGTAACCTGAGTCCGGCCTGATAGTTAGCAGACAACATGTCCTGGGTGTTCCGTAACCTGAGTCCGGCCTGATAGTTAGCAGACAACATGTCCTGGGTGTTCCGTAACCTGAGTCCGGCCTGATAGTTAAACAGACAACATGTCCTGGGTGACGACCTCCTGCTGTAGCTGCCTGGCCTGCGGCGGGGCCTCAACTGACACAAGTGTTTTGCTGTGCGTGTTTTGCATATGCTTTGCATGTCACTGGGGGCATTCCCAAATGGCACACTATTCCCTATATATAGTGCACTGGCCAAAATGAGTTCACTAGATAGGGAATAGGCTGCCATTTAAGACTCAGTGTCAGTGTGCCAGGTTTCCCCAGCTGGGGTTACATCATTCTGTTGGTGGTTATTCTGTAGTCAGTTGAATACAGTGAGGTCCAGAAGTATTGGGAAAGTTTACTTTAGTTTTTCAGTTCTGGCTCCAGCACTTTGGATTTTAAATGATAAGTGACTGTTGAGGTTTAAGTGCCCCGACTATCAGCTTTAGATTGAGGGCATTTTAATCCATATCGGGTGAAACGTTTACCAGTTACATACAACGTTTTGAACATTTTAGGGGACCAAAAGTATTGGGATAAATCACATTGGCTACGCATGGCCTGTCTGCAAACGAACTTGAAACATTGTATCAACGGGGTCTGACCTGAAGCTTGCTCTAGCAAACCTGCAACATGGTATCAACGGGGTCTGACCTGAAGCTTGCTCTAGCAAACCTGCAACATTGTATCAACGGGATCTGACCTGAAGCTTGCTCTAGCAAACCTGCAACATTGGATCAACGGGATCTGACCTGAAGCTTGCTCTAGCAAACCTGCAACATTGTATCAACGGGATCTGACCTGAAGCTTGCTCTAGCAAACCAGCAACATGGTATCAACGGGGTCTGACCTGAAGCTTGCTCTAGCAAACCTGCAACATGGTATCAACGGGGTCTGACCTGAAGCTTGCTCTAGCAAACCTGCAACATTGTATCAACGGGATCTGACCTGAAGCTTGCTCTAGCAAACCTGCAACATTGTATCAACTGGGTCTGACCTGAAGCTTGCTCTAGCAAACCTGCAAAATTGTATCAACGGGGTCTGACCTGAAGCTTGCTCTAGCAAACCAGCAACATGGTATCAACGGGGTCTGACCTGAAGCTTGCTCTAGCAAACCAGCAACATGGTATCAACGGGGTCTGACCTGAAGCTTGCTCTAGCAAACCTGCAACATTGTATCAACGGGGTCTGACCTGAAGCTTGCTCTAGCAAACCTGCAACATTGTATCAACGGGGTCTGACCTGAAGCTTGCTCTAGCAAACCAGCAACATTATATCAACGGGGTCTGACCTGAAGCTTGCTCTAGCAAACCTGCAAAATTGTATCAACGGGGTCTGACCTGAAGCTTGCTCTAGCAAACCTGCAACATGGTATCAACGGGGTCTGACCTGAAGCTTGCTCTAGCAAACCAGCAACATTATATCAACGGGGTCTGACCTGAAGCTTGCTCTAGCAAACCTGCAAAATTGTATCAACGGGGTCTGACCTGAAGCTTGCTCTAGCAAACCTGCAACATTGTATCAACGGGGTCTGACCTGAAGCTTGCTCTAGCAAACCTGCAACATTGTATCAACGGGGTCTGACCTGAAGCTTGCTCTAGCAAACCTGCAACATGGTATCAACGGGGTCTGACCTGAAGCTTGCTCTAGCAAACCTGCAACATGGTATCAACGGGGTCTGACCTGAAGCTTGCTCTAGCAAACCTGCAACATTGTATCAACGGGGTCTGACCTGAAGCTTGCTCTAGCAAACCAGCAACATTATATCAACGGGGTCTGACCTGAAGCTTGCTCTAGCAAACCTGCAACATTGTATCAACGGGGTCTGACCTGAAGCTTGCTCTAGCAAACCTGCAACATTGTATCAACGGGGTCTGACCTGAAGCTTGCTCTAGCAAACCTGCAACATTGTATCAACGGGGTCTGACCTGAAGCTTGCTCTAGCAAACCAGCAACATTGTATCAACGGGGTCTGACCTGAAGCTTGCTCTAGCAAACCAGCAACATTATATCAACGCAAACCAGCAAACCTGCAACATTGTATCAACGGGGTCTGACCTGAAGCTTGCTCTAGCAAACCAGCAACATGGTATCAATGGGGTCTGACCTGAAGCTTGCTCTAGCAAACCTGCAACATTGTATCAACGGGGTCTGACCTGAAGCTTGCTCTAGCAAACCTGCAACATTGTATCAACGAGGTCTGACCTGAAGCTTGCTCTAGAAACCAGCAACATTGTATCAACGGGGTCTGACCTGAAGCTTGCTCTAGCAAACCAGCAACATTGTATCAACGGGGTCTGACCTGAAGCTTGCTCTAGCAAACCTGCAACATTGTATCAACGGGCTTGCTCTGACCTGAAGCTTGCAACGGGGTCTGAAGCAAAACCAGCAACATTGTATCAACGGGGTCTGACCTGAAGCAAACCAGCAACATTGGGGTCTGACCTAGCAAACCTGCAACATTGTATCAACGGGGTCTGACCTGAAGCTTGCTCTAGCAAACCGGCAACATTGTATCAACGGGGTCTGACCTGAAGCTTGCTCTAGCAAACCAGCAACATTGTATCAACGGGGTCTGACCTGAAGCTTGCTCTAGCAAACCTGCAACATTGTATCAATGGGGTCTGACCTGAAGCTTGCTCTAGCAAACCGGCAACATTGTATCAACGGGGTCTGACCTGAAGCTTGCTCTAGCAAACCAGCAACATTGTATCAATGGGGTCTGACCTGAAGCTTGCTCTAGCAAACCTGCAACATTGTATCAACGGGGTCTGACCTGAAGCTTGCTCTAGCAAACCGGCAACATTGTATCAACGGGGTCTGACCTGAAGCTTGCTCTAGCAAACCTGCAACATTGTATCAAATATTCTGGGGCCTCAGAGCTTCCTGCTCCACTGAGATCAGGACAGACACAGCTGTAGGCTCTTTGATCAAGGGATAAGAAGCAGTGGTTGACTTGGGCAGGAGCTCACTGGAGCAGAGTACCGGTACCTCAAAATGTTCTACTGCTTGAACTCCTGTTCCTCTTTATAGGATATTATCTCTAAAGTATTGTAGAACTCCTGTTCCTCTTATAGGATATTATCTCTAAAGTATTGTAGAGCTCCTGTTCCTCTTTATAGGATATTATCTCTCTAAAGTATTGTAGAGCTCCTGTTCCTCTTTATAGGATATTATCTCTAAAGTATTGTAGAGCTCCTGTTCCTCTTTATAGGATATTATCTCTAAAGTATTGTAGAGCTCCTGTTCCTCTTTATAGGATATTATCTCTAAAGTATTGTAGAGCTCCTGTTCCTCTTTATAGGATATTATCTCTAAAGTATTGTAGAGCTCCTGTTCCTCTTTATAGGATATTATCTCTAAAGTATTGTAGAGCTCCTGTTCCTCTTTATAGGATATTATCTCTAAAGTATTGTAGAGCTCCTGTTCCTCTTTATAGGATATTATCTCTAAAGTATTGTAGAGCTCCTGTTCCTCTTATAGGATATTATCTCTAAAGTATTGTAGAGCTCCTGTTCCTCTTATAGGATATTATCTCTAAAGTATTGTAGAGCTCCTGTTCCTCTTATAGGATATTATCTCTAAAGTATTGTGGACCTCCTGTTCCTCTTATAGGATATTATCTCTAAAGTATTGTAGAGCTCCTGTTCCTCTTTATAGGATATTATATATAAAGTATTGTAGAGCTCCTGTTCCTCTTATAGGATATTATCTCTAAAGTATTGTAGAGCTCCTACATGAGACATACATGAAGCTAACTGAGGAGAACAGGAGAGATACATGAAGCTAACTGAGGAGAACAGGAGAGATACGTGGGTATGGTTGGTTTGGGGGGTATTGATTGGTGGTGCTGTAGTCTGGATGACCCACACCGAGAGGACCCACACAGAGAGGACCTACACAGAGAGGACCTACACATAGAGGACCTACACGGAGAGGACCCACACAGAGAGGACCCACACAGAGAGGACCTACACAGAGAGGACCCACACATAGAGGACCCACACATAGAGGACCCACACAGAGAGGACCCACACAGAGAGGACCCACACAGAGAGGACCCACACAGAGAGGACCTACACAGAGAGGACCTGCACAGAGAGGACCTACACATAGAGGACCCACACTACCAGGTGGGTGGTATAGAGGAGATGGAGCCACTGGTTGTCCTCTAGGTTACAGAGAGCTGGTAGTCCCATCCACCACACTACCAGGTGGGTGGTATAGAGGAGATGGACCCACTGGTTGTCCTCTAGGTTACAGAGAGCTGGTAGTCCCATCCACCACACTACCAGGTGGGTGGTATAGAGGAGATGGACCCACTGGTTGTCCTCTAGGTTACAGAGAGCTGGTAGTCCCATCCACCACACTACCAGGTGTGAAGCAGGGAAGTGACTCAGGGGATATGCTAATTTGGTATAGAGCAGACCTAACCCACTCTATTCAATTAATCAAAACAGGAACATTTTACATTTGGCTAGAAATTAAAAAGGAAATTATCTTAACAGAGAAAAATGTCCTCCTGTGTGCTACCTATATCACCCCACTAGAATCCCCAGACTTTAATGAAGACAGCTTCTCCATCCTGGAGGGGGAAGTCAATCTTTTCCAGGCCCAGGGACATGTACTAGTCTGTGGCGACCTAAATGCCAGAACTGGACAAGAACCTGACACCCTCAGCACACAGGGGGACAAACATCTGCCTGCAGGTGACAGCCCTCTCCCATATCCCCCATGTGTGCTGAAGTAGTCAATGGTAGGCTTTGAGGGGACTCCTATAGTAGGTACACCTATAGCTCTGTTACATCCTAGGTATGTACATAGTCAATAGGCTTCGAGGGGACTCCTATAGTAGGTACACCTACAGCTCTGTTACATCCTGGGTATGTACATAGTCAATAGGCTTCGAGGGGACTCCTATAGTAGGTACACCTACAGCTCTGTTACATCCTGGGTATGTACATAGTAAACGGTAGGTAGAGAGGACCCCTATCAGACCACAGTTAACAGTCAGCCCTATCAGACCACAGTTAACAGTCAGTCCACTGACACCCCTATCAGATCACAGTTAACAGTCAGTCCACTGACACCCCTATCAGATCACAGTTAACAGTCAGTCCACTGACACCCCTATCAGAGCACAGTTAACAGTCAGCCCTATCAGATCACAGTTAACAGTCAGCCCTATCAGATCACAGTTAACAGTCAGCCCACTGACACCCCTATCAGACCACAGTTAACAGTCAGTTAACAGTCATCCCTATCAGATCACAGTTAACAGTCACCCCTATCAGACCACAGTTAACAGTCAGTTAACAGTCATCCCTATCAGATCACAGTTAACAGTCAGCCCACTGACACCCCTATCAGACCACAGTTAACAGTCACCCCACTGACACCCCTATCAGATCACAGTTAACAGTCAGCCCAATCAGACCACAGTTAACAGTCAGTTAACAGTCATCCCTATCAGATCACAGTTAACAGTCACCCCTATCAGACCACAGTTAACAGTCAGTTAACAGTCACCCCTATCAGATCACAGTTAACAGTCAGCCCACTGACACCCCTATCAGACCACAGTTAACAGTCACCCCTATCAGACCACAGTTAACAGTCAGTTAACAGTCACCCCTATCAGACCACAGTTAACAGTCACCCCACTGACACCCCTATCAGACCACAGTTAACAGTCACCCCACTGACACCCCTATCAGACCACAGTTAACAGTCATCCCTATCAGATCACAGTTAACAGTCAGTCCACTGACACCCCTATCAGACCACAGTTAAAAGTCACCCCACTGACACCCCTATCATATCACAGTTAACAGTCACCCCTATCAGACCACAGTTAACAGTCACCCCTATCAGATCACAGTTAACAGTCAGTCCACTGACACCCCTATCAGACCACAGTTAACAGTCACCCCTATCAGATCACAGTTAACAGTCACCCCTATCAGACCACAGTTAACAGTCAGCCCACTAACACCCCTATCAGACCACAGTTAACAGTCACCCCACTGACACCCCTATCAGACCACAGTTAACAGTCAGCCCTATCAGACCACAGTTAACAGTCAGCCCTATCAGACCACAGTTAACAGTCAGCCCTATCAGATCACAGTTAAGAGTCAGCCCTATCAGATCACAGTTAAGAGTCAGCCCTATCAGATCACAGTTAACAGTCAGTCCACTGACACCCCTATCAGATCACAGTTAACAGTCAGTCCACTGACACCCCTATCAGACCACAGTTAACAGTCACCCCTATCAGATCACAGTTAACAGTCACCCCTATCAGATCACAGTTAACAGTCAGTCCACTGACACCACTATCAGACCACAGTTAACAGTCAGTCCACTGACACCCCTATCAGATCACAGTTAACAGTCAGTCCACTGACATCCCTATCAGACCACAGTTAACAGTCAGCCCTATCAGACCACAGTTAACAGTCAGCCCTATCAGACCACAGTTAACAGTCAGCCCTATCAGATCACAGTTAACAGTCAGCCCTATCAGATCACAGTTAACAGTCAGCCCTATCAGATCACAGTTAACAGTCAGTCCACTGACACCCCTATCAGATCACAGTTAACAGTCAGTCCACTGACATCCCTATCAGACCACAGTTAACAGTCAGTCCACTGACACCCCTATCAGATCACAGTTAACAGTCAGTCCACTGACATCCCTATCAGACCACAGTTAACAGTCAGTCCACTGACATCCCTATCAGACCACAGCAAAATCACAGTCTACTTGAACAGATAAATACTCAATCATGAGGCATCAAAGCCAAAGGAATTGAATAATATTAAAGAATGCTATAGATGGAAGGAAAGTAGTGTGGAAATCTACCAAAAAACAATTAGGCAACAACAAATTCAATTCCTTCTAGACAATTTCCTGGACAAAAGGTTTCACTGTAATAGTGAAGGTGTAAACCTGGCAGTAGAAAACCTGAACAGTATAATAGTTGACCTCTCAGCTTCTCTGTCAAATCTAACAATGTCAAGCAGACAACCTAAGAAAATTATCAACAATGACAAATGGGTTTTACATTCTTCATCAAACTAAGAAAGTAATTGAGAAACATATCAACCCAATAACATAGAGACCCAGAAAACCTGAGTCTTCACTATGGTGAATCACTAAAACAATACAGAAATACACTAGGTGATATGGTATGGTCCTTATCACCTAGTGATAACTACGCTACACTACACTACGGAAAAAGAAGGAACAGCATGTCAGAAATCAGCTCAATGTAATTGAAGAATCCATAGACTCTAACCACTTCTGGGAAAATTTGATACTCTAAACAAACATCAACACAAAGATCTATTCAAAATGGAGATGTGTGGATAAACCACTTCTCCAGTCTGATTGGCTCTACAACAAAGAACAAACAGCTAATACATACACATGATCAATTACAAATCTTAGAATCAACTATTAAAGACGACCAGAACCCACTGGATTCTCCAATTACATTGAATGAACTACAGGACCAAATACAAACCCTCCAACTCAAAAAGGCCCGTGGGGTTGATGATATCCTCAATGAAAGGATAAAATATACAGACAACAAATTCCAATTGGCTATACTAAAACTCTTTAACATCATCCTCAGCTCTGGCATCTTCCCCAATATCTGGAACCAAGGAGTGATCACCCCAATCCTTAAAAGAAGAAACAAATTCAACCCCAATAACTACCGTGGGATATACGTTAACAGAAACCTTGGGAAAATCCTCTGCATTATCATTAACAGCAGACTCATACCATTATCATTAACAGCAGACTCATACCATTATCATTAACAGCAGACTCATACCATTATCATTAACAGCAGACTCATACCATTATCATTAACAGCAGACTCATACCATTATCATTAACAGCAGACTCATACCATTATCATTAACAGTAGACTCATACCATTATCATTAACAGCAGACTCATACCATTATCATTAACAGCAGACTCATACCATTATCATTAACAGTAGACTCATACCATTATCATTAACAGTAGACTCATACCATTATCATTAACAGCAGACTCATACCATTATCATTAACAGTAGACTCATACCATTATCATTAACAGTAGACTCATACCATTATCATTAACAGCAGACTCATACCATTATCATTAACAGTAGACTCATACCATTATCATTAACAGCAGACTCATACCATTATCATTAACAGCAGACTCATACCATTATCATTAACAGCAGACTCATACCATTATCATTAACAGCAGACTCGTACCATTATCATTAACAGTAGACTCGTACCATTATCATTAACAGCAGACTCATACCATTATCATTAACAGCAGACTCATACCATTATCATTAACAGCAGACTCATACCATTATCATTAACAGCAGACTCGTACCATTATCATTAACAGCAGACTCATACCATTATCATTAACAGTAGACTCGTACACTTCCTCAGTGAAAACAATGTACTGAGCAAATGTCAAATTGGCTTTTTCCCAAATTACCGTACGACAGACCACGTATTCACCCTGCACACCCTAATTGACAAACAAACAAACCAAAACAAAGGCAAAGTCTTTTCATGCTTTGTTGATTTCAAACAACAAGTGTGCGGTTAAAATTGGCAAAACACACATTTCTTTCAACAGGGCTGTGAGATGAAGCAGGGATGCAGCTTAAGCCCCACCCTCTTCAACATATATATCAACGAATTGGCGCGGGCACTAGAACAGTCTGCAGCACCCGGCCTCACCCTACTAGAATCTGAAGTCAAATGTCTACTGTTGGCTGATGATCTGGTGCTTCTGTCCCCAACCAAGGAGGACCTACAGCAGCACCTAGATCTTCTGCACAGATTCTGTCAGACCTGGGCCCTGACAGTAAATCTCAGTAAGACAAAAATAATGGTGTTCCAAAAAAGGTCCAGTCACCAGGACCACAAATACAAATTCCATCTAGACACTGTTGCCCTAGAGCACACAAAAAAACTATACATACCTTGGCCTAAACATCAGCACCACAGGTAACTTCCACAAAGCTGTGAAAGATCTGAGAGACAAGGCAAGAAGGGCCTTCTATGGCATCAAAAGTAAAATAATATTCAACATACCAATTAGGATCTAGCTAAGAATACTTCAATCAGTTATAGAACCCATTGCCCTTTATGGTTGTGAGGTCTGGGGTCTGCTCAAAAACCAAGAATTCACCAAATGGGACAAACTCCAAATTGAGACTGCCTGCAGAACTCTGCAAATCGCGCTAATTATCAAAATCCAGAAAAGAGACGTTAAATTCTACAACCTCACTTCTAAAAAGAAGCGATTCCCAACGAGAGAGAGAGAAAGAGAAACGATAGAGAGAGAGAGGAGAGAAACGAGAGAGGAGAGAGCAAGGAGTGAAATGAGAGAGAGAGGAGAGAGAAACGAAAGAGAGAGAGAGAGAGGGAGAGAGAAATGAGAGAGGGAGAGAGAAATGAGAGAGAGAGAGAGGGAGAGAGAGGAGAGAGCAAGGAGAGAAACGAGAGAAAGAGAGGGACAGAGAGAAATGAGAGAGAGGGAGAGAGAGAGAAATGAGAGAGAGTGAGAGAGGGAGAAATGAGAGAGAGAGAGAGAGGGAGAAATGAGAGAGAGAGAGAGAGGAGAAATGAGAGAGAGAGAGAGGGAGAAATGAGAGAGAGAGAGAGGGAGAAATGAGAGAGAGAGAGAGGGAGAAATGAGAGAGAGAGAGAGAGAGAGAGAGAGAGAGAGAGAGAGAGAGAGAGAGAGAGAGAAATGAGAGAGAGGGAGAGAGAGGAGAGAGAGGGAGAGAAATGAGAGAGAGAGAAATGAGAGAGAGGGAGAGAGAGGAGATAGAGAGAGAGGGAGAGAAATGAGAGAGATAGAGAGAGGGGGAGAGAAATGAGAGAGAGGGAGAGAGAGGAGAGAGATAGAGAGCGAGAGAAATGAGAGCGAGAGGGGGAGAAATGAGAGCGAGAGGGAGAGAGAGAAATGAGAGAGAGAGCGAGGGAGAGAAATGAGAGAGAGGGAGAGAAATGAGAAATGAGAGAGGGAGAGAAATGAGAAATGAGAGAGGGAGAGAAATGAGAAAGGGAGAGAAATGAGAAAGGGAGAGAAATGAGAAAGGGAGAGAAATGAGAAATGAGAGAGGGAGAGAAATGACAAATGAGAGAGGGAGAGAAATCAGAGAGAGAGGGAGAGAAATGAGAGAGAGAGAGAGAAATGAGAGAGAGAGAGGGAGAGAAATGAGAGGGGGAGAAATGAGAGAGAGAGAAATGAGAGAGAGAGAGAGAAATGAGAGAGAGAGAAATGAGAGAGAGAGAGAAATGAGAAAGAGAGAAATGAGAGAGAGAGAGGGAGAGAAATGAGAGAGAGAGAGGGAGAGAAATGAGAGAGAGAGCGAGGGAGAGAAATGAGAGAGAGGGAGAGAAATGAGAAATGAGAGAGGGAGAGAAATGAGAAATGAGAGAGGGAGAGAAATGAGAAATGAGAGAGGGAGAGAAATGAGAAAGGGAGAGAAATGAGAAAGGGAGAGAAATGAGAAATGAGAGAGGGAGAGAAATGACAAATGAGAGAGGGAGAGAAATCAGAGAGAGAGGGAGAGAAATGAGAGAGAGAGAGAGAAATGAGAGAGAGAGAGGGAGAGAAATGAGAGGGGGAGAAATGAGAGAGAGAGAAATGAGAGAGAGAGGGAGAGAAATGAGAGAGAGAGAAATGAGAGAGAGAGAGAAATGAGAAAGAGAGAAATGAGAGAGAGAGAGGGAGAGAAATGAGAGAGAGAGAGGGAGAGAAATGAGAGAGAGAGAGGGAGAGAAATGAGAGAGAGAGAGGGAGAGAAATGAGAGAGAGAGAGGGAGAGAAATGAGAGAGAGAGGGAGAGAAATGAGAGAGAGAGAGAGAGGGAGAGAAAATGAGAGAGAGAGAGGGAGAGAAATGAGAGAGAGAGAGGGAGAGAAATGAGAGAGAGAGAGGGAGAGAAATGAGAGAGAGAGAGAAATGAGAGAGAGAGAGAAATGAGAGAGAGAGGGAGAGAAATGAGAGAGAGAGGGAGAGAAATGAGAGAGGGGGAGAAATGAGAGAGGGGGAGAAATGAGATCGAGAGAGTGAGAGAAATGAGATCGAGAGAGAGGGAGAGAAATGAGAGAGAGAGAGAAATGAGAGAGAGAGAGAAATGAGAGAGAGAGAGAAATGAGAGAGAGAGAGGGAGAGAAATGAGAGGGGGAGAAATGAGATCGAGAGTGAGAGAAATGAGATCGAGAGAGAGGGAGAGAAATGAGATCGAGAGAGAGGGAGAGAAATGAGAGAGAGTGAGAGAAATGAGAGAGAGTGAGAGAAATGAGAGAAATGAGAGAGAAACATGAGCGAGGATTGACATATAGAGATTGGTTTGTAATGCAACACCATTGATAAACACTAGCCAGCTGTATTTGCCACAGATTGTCTCATGATCGGCACTGCTGTCATAAATCCAATCCGATTCAGTTCAAGAGATTCAACATGATCTTGTAACATTTCCTAGGAATTGGCAGGAAGTAACATTTCATATGAATTTACAGGTCAGCACCACCCCAACGTCAACATATTTGAAAAAACGTATATGTTCTGTAGTACTCAAGTGTTTCTAATGGCATTAAATCGGTTCGCACCATGTGCTTGTTTTTAACATGTTATCAGTAGGCAATACATACGAACTGGTTGATGAGGTCATTGGAAAACACTTATCTTCCTCGATCTTCTACTACAAACATCTTCTGTGGAATAAGTCAGACATAACTGTAAGGAATTAAGTCCTTGTTCTACCCCAGCTGGCACGAGAGGAATATTGACTTTGTTCTTGATGTTTTTGACAACAGGGGTAATATTCTCACATGTGAACCATTTATAAACATTGAAAGAGTTTCCGATACCTTTCAGAGAGTTTATTTCTGTGATCAAAGTCGTTCCCAGTGGTCTAACTACACTAATGAAAACTCATCTTAGCTTTGGTAATGATCACAAAGTTTATATTGTTTAGTTTGTTCCAGTATGTTCTCATTAATACCCGTGTTCTGTTTTGTATGATGTAAGAATGTAAATTGTTGATCTGTATTTTTATTTTATCTATAATAATAAATTAAATACATAAAATTAAATAAATCTATATATAATAAATTAAATAAATTAAATGTCTGTCTCTGAACACGACATGTGTACAACGTCATCTAATATTTACAACGTCATATTCATCATCTCCAGCAGCTCCCCAACATCAATGTACTGTGTGTTAAAATGGCACGTTTCTATATTTGTAGTAGAATATATATATACCAATGTACTGTTTGTAGTAGAATATATATATCAATGTACTGTTTGTAGTAGAAAATATATATATCAATGTACTGTTTGTAGTAGAATATATATATTTCAATGTACTGTTTGTAGTAGAATATATATATATATATATCAATGTACTGTTTGTAGTAGAATATATATATATATATATATATATATATCAATGTACTGTTTGTAGTAGAATATATATATCAATGTACTGTTTGTAGTAGAATATATATATCAACTGTGTGTTAAAATGGCATGTTTCTATATTTGTAGTAGAAATATATATATATATTCTACTACAAACAGTACATTGATATATATATATATATATATATATATATATATATATTACTACAAACATAGAAACGTGCCATTATAACACACAGTACATTGATGTTGGGGAGCTGCTGGAGATGATGAATATGAAGGTGTAAAACATGTAGTGTTTAGAGACAGACACACTTTCCCCAAATTACACGATTAGAGGTCTATTGGTCCTGGCCAAAAGTAGTGCACTAAATAGGGAGTGATTTTGGACACACAATGCATGTCCAGTTCATAGAGATTACATGTTGATGACTACAGTAATATTAATTCATATCACGGCAACACAGACAGCAGTTCAATTATTTTCAGTGGATTTTTTAAAACATTTTTACCTTCATTAACTAGGCAAGTCATTGAAGAACAAATTCTTGTTTTCAATGACTGCCTAGAAAACAGGCTAATATTTCTTCCTTCTGCTACTGAGCAGTTTACAGGCAATTATGGGGACATCTGTCCTTAACAGCATTAGAGGGACAGCCAGACGGACGGACAGCCAGCCAGACGGACAGCCAGACGGCATCTCGATGGAACTATAGAGCCCCATTGTGAGCACAGCTTCCTCTGCAGGCCAGTTAAATATAGTCTCAGTAAGAACATACATTAATGAATACAGTTGGTTTAGGGAACACATTAACATTTACGTCATCTAGCAGATGCTCCGATCCAGAGCGATTTACAGAAGCAATTAGGGAAGGGACTCTTTTTTTTTTTAGCGGGGGGCAGTTGGGGTCTCAACTCACTGTTGACAGTTATAGTAATAGAATACACGAGGTAGAATTTCAACATTTTTATTGTGTATCAGTAGTCACTTAAATTAGCCCATGGCAGCAAAATGTTTTTGTTTGTCAAATTAGTCTAGGGGTCAGCTATCCAAATTTGTAGTACCGGTGGGGGCCCCTTGATCATCAGTAATCATATTGCAGACGCTTGCCTTAACCCTATGGCAAAATGTGTAGAATGGCAGGAAAATACATTCTAAAACTTTAAATGTTTTGTCTTCACTGTTGAAAGGAGGGCGGCTAAAAATGTTTTGGTAAAAAGGTGTGACCCACGACCCACGAGCCACTGCGGCCCCTCCTGATGAGTTCAGTCTTTACGTGGTCCCCCCCATCCCCACCAAAGTTGCCCATCCCTGAATTAGGGAAAAGTGCCTTACTGGCTAAACAGAGGAAGCAGTATCAGAGGAGTCTCAGACACGGAGGAGGAAATTGGAGGCAACATGTAACTCTCTAGGGTAGTTGTATGCACCTGTTTAGAAATACAAAACAACCCACAAAACAGTCTCTCTCTCGCCCTCTCACTGTATACATGCCAGCTAAAGTGGGTGGACAGACACAGACAACGGTCAGAAAACAACGGTCAGTCGTATCATAGCCTATTGAGGTCAATACAGGCTGTTGAGGGGGGAAAGTGCGCAAAAAGTAGGATCATTTAATTCTATATTACTTACATATCGCCTCAGTTTCTTCTCTGGTGGGGACTTTCTCAGCCAGCCTTGGAAGATGATTTCTCCTCCACCGCTCATGCTGAACAAACAACCGCTTCTTCAAAAATCCTGTTCCGGTCTCTAAACCGCTACTGGTGTAATATACTTTCTTTAGTACATAACGAGCCCCGTCCAGTTATTTTAGTCAATGTGGAATGGTCCTATCGGTGCCGGACACTGTTTGGTGCAGTCTGCTGCCCATTTATCTCGTTGGTCTATAGCGCAAGCCCGGCTGGGAGAGAGAGAGAGAGGACGAGATGCTGCCTGACTGCTATTCGTCCTTGGTGTCACGCTCTGTCACCATAACGCACATAACTGAATCCCACCTCTAGCCGGTTCACGGAACCCGGAGCGCATCCACCGATCTCTCGTCCCTCTCTTATCCGGAGTTATTATGCGGCTGTGCTGAGCGGTTAACTAGCATCGATCCCGGCGAGCGGCGGGTGAACTCAACGGCTCCCGGTGATGTAGGAAGTAGTGAAGGGTGTCTCTGCACTTTGTTTTCCAATTCACACCACGCCCACTGAACTACAGGGATGGGCTCCGGGCAAGTAGAGCCGCGCTGGGATGAACAGACAGGAGCTGCGCCTTGGCTTGACGCAGACACAGCTCCTCTCTCTGATCAGCCCAGCGCTGCTGTTCTTGCCCGGAGTCCATTATGCGCTGAAGCAGTCAGACGCTACATAGTGTAGTATAAACGACACACCCACTGGTTGAATCAACAGCGTTTCCACGTCATTTCAACCCCCCCAAAAAATTCTACGCGACGATGTTGAATCAACGTGAACAACTGATTGGATTGAAAAACACATTTTACATCAACATGTGGGAATGTCATATTTTTCTCACTCAACTTTTAACCTAAATCCTGTGACGTTTTTTTTTTTTTTGTTGATTTCACGTTAATTCACTTTAGTCGACAACTCAACCAAATGTAAATCAGAACTAAATGTTGAACTGGTGTCCGTGCCCAGTGGGCAGAGGCAAATTAAATTGCGAACATGTAAACGGGAGTAAACTATAGCAGAAAGACTACGTGTTTGCTTAGAGAAACCGTAATGTAAAAAATTGTCGGTGAATGGAAAGTATGATCTGAGCTGCAATTAATAGGAGTGTAAATAGTACAATTGGTTTCTTCCAACTTTTTATGCATGAAAGTCAAATTAATTAGTAGGCTAATATATGTTACTAAGATAAAATTTGATTCTACTTATAAGTTGAGTTGAGAAACTTGTGGGTTGATTAACTGAGAATCTTTCGTCAGTGACAGAAAGACAAAGATACAGGAAATACAGATTAAGAAAATGAGGAAGAGGTGTGAAAACGCACCATCTAGTGGATAAAAGAGACACTACATAGCTTTGGTCCAGGGCCCGGTTTCCCAAAAGCATCTTAAGGCTAGGTTCATCTGGGCGTTAGTGCATTCCTCTACTAGTGAAGGGACGGGCACTAACGCCCCAGACCAGAACTACCATTCGTCTGGACACAATTACCTAAGAAGGGCCATCATCACATAACTACAGGAACTGGCTGTGAAGTCAAAAGTTAATCGTTCTTCAGCCTTGTTTCGTCATTATAATACAAACAGTAGTGACCTTGTCTGTGCACCTGAAGGACTCTTGGAAACAGTAGTGACCTTGTCTGTGCACCTGAAGGACTCTTGGAAACAGTAGTGACCTTGTCTGTGCACCTGAAGGACTCTTGGAAACAGTAGTGACCTTGTCTGTGCACCTGAAGGACTCTTGGAAACAGTAGTGACCTTGTCTGTGCACCTGAAGGACTCTTGGAAACAGTAGTGACCTTGTCTGTGCACCTGAAGGACTCTTGGAAACAGTAGTGACCTTGTCTGTGCACCTGAAGGACTCTTGGAAACAGTAGTGACCTTGTCTGTGCACCTGAAGGACTCTTGGAAACAGACGTGACCTTGTCTGTGCATCTGAAGGACTCTTGGAAACAGTAGTGACCTTGTCTGTGCACCTGAAGGACTCTTGGAAACAGTAGTGACCTTGTCTGTGCACCTGAAGGACTCTTGGAAACTGTACTAGACTCAATCAACAATACATTGGTCCAACCAACAATATATTGGTCCAATTTACATCAAATCGAATTTGATTTGTCACATACATGTTTAGCAGATGTTATTTGTGGGTTTAGCGAAAAACATTTAAACATATTAGCAGTAGTTTGCAGCGCCCTCAGCTGCAACACACTCGGCACCCCTACTTCCTGCAACGCACTCGGCACCCCTACTTCCTGCAACACACTCGGCACCCCTACTTCCTGCAACACACTCGGCACCCCTACTTCCTGCAACACACTCGGCACCCCTACTTCCTGCAACGCACTCGGCACCCCTACTTCCTGCAACGCACTCGGCACCCCTACTTCTTGCAACGCACTCGGCACCCCTACTTCCTGCAACACACTCGGCACCCCTACTTCCTGCAACGCACTCGGCACCCCTACTTCCTGCAACACACTCGGCACCCCTACTTCTTGCAACGCACTCGGCACCCCTACTTCCTGCAACACACTCGGCACCCCTACTTCCTGCAACGCACTCGGCACCCCTACTTCCTGCAACGCACTCGGCACCCCTACTTCCTGCAACGCACTCGGCACCCCTACTTCCTGCAACGCACTCGGCACCCCTACTTCCTGCAACGCACTCGGCACCCCTACTTCCTGCAACGCACTCGGCACCCCTACTTCCTGCAACGCACTCGGCACCCCTACTTCCTGCAACGCACTCGGCACCCCTACTTCCTGCAACCCACTCGGCACCCCTACTTCCTGCAACCCACTCGGCACCCCTACTTCCTGCAACGCACTCGGCACCCCTACTTCCTGCAACGCACTCGGCACCCCTACTTCCTGCAACGCACTCGGCACCCCTACTTCCTGCAACGCACTCGGCACCCCTACTTCCTGCAACGCACTCGGCACCCCTACTTCCTGCAACGCACTCGGCACCCCTACTTCCTGCAACGCACTCGGCACCCCTACTTCCTGCAACGCACTCGGCACCCCTACTTCCTGCAACGCACTCGGCACCCCTACTTCCTGCAACACACTCGGCACCCCTACTTCCTGCAACACACTCGGCACCCCTACTTCCTGCAACACACTCGGCACCCCTACTTCCTGCAACGCACTCGGCACCCCTACTTCCTGCAACGCACTCGGCACCCCTACTTCCTGCAACGCACTCGGCACCCCTACTTCCTGCAACGCACTCGGCACCCCTACTTCCTGCAACGCACTCGGCACCCCTACTTCCTGCAACGCACTCGGCACCCCTACTTCCTGCAACGCACTCGGCACCCCTACTTCCTGCAACGCACTCGGCACCCCTACTTCCTGCAACGCACTCGGCACCCCTACTTCCTGCAACGCACTCGGCACCCCTACTTCCTGCAACGCACTCGGCACCCCTACTTCCTGCAACGCACTCGGCACCCCTACTTCCTGCAACGCACTCGGCACCCCACCCCTACTTCCTGCAACGCACTCGGCACCCCTACTTCCTGCAACGCACTCGGCACCCCTACTTCCTGCAACGCACTCGGCACCCCTACTTCCTGCAACGCACTCGGCACCCCTACTTCCTGCAACGCACTCGGCACCCCTACTTCCTGCAACGCACTCGGCACCCCTACTTCCTGCAACGCACTCGGCACCCCTACTTCCTGCAACGCACTCGGCACCCCTACTTCCTGCAACGCACTTCCTGCAACGCACCACCCCTACTTCCTGCAACGCACTCGGCACCCCTACTTCCTGCAACGCACTCGGCACCCCTACTTCCTGCAACGCACTCGGCACCCCTACTTCCTGCAACGCACTCGGCACCCCTACTTCCTGCAACGCACTCGGCACCCCTACTTCCTGCAACGCACTCGGCACCCCTACTTCCTGCAACGCACTCGGCACCCCTACTTCCTGCAACGCACTCGGCACCCCTACTTCCTGCAACGCACTCGGCACCCCTACTTCCTGCAACGCACTCGGCACCCCTACTTCCTGCAACGCACTCGGCACCCCTACTTCCTGCAACGCACTCGGCACCCCTACTTCCTGCAACGCACTCGGCACCCCTACTTCCTGCAACGCACTCGGCACCCCTACTTCCTGCAACGCACTCGGCACCCCTACTTCCTGCAACGCACTCGGCACCCCTACTTCCTGCAACGCACTCGGCACCCCTACTTCCTGCAACGCACTCGGCACCCCTACTTCCTGCAACGCACTC
Organism: Oncorhynchus keta; assembly: GCF_023373465.1. Taxonomy (NCBI): domain Eukaryota; kingdom Metazoa; phylum Chordata; class Actinopteri; order Salmoniformes; family Salmonidae; genus Oncorhynchus; species Oncorhynchus keta. The sequence continues at coordinate 54,690,558 of NC_068438.1, read as the reverse complement.
GGCACCCCTACTTCCTGCAACGCACTCGGCACCCCTACTTCCCGCGGCTATGCATTTAAACACTATTTTTGACAGTTTCTTATATGAACAACAACAGACAACATTTGATCATTTTAACATTTTATAAATCAAAAAACAGTGACATCTTTCCAAAAAGAATCATCTGACCCCTAATGCAACATACATTGACCCCTACTTCCTGCAACACATTATGCACCCTGCTTTTTCCATGCAACACAGACCAGGTGACCCCTATTGATGTCAGTTGTTAAATCCACTTCAATCAGCTGCAACGCACTCGGAGGACATGTAGATGAATGGGAGGAGACATGTAGATGAACCATGTAGATGACGAATGGGAGCACTGAAGCAACGACATGTAGATGAACCCCTAGACATGTCCTGAAGGGGAGGAGACATGTAGATGAAGGGGAGGAGACATGTAGATGAACCCCTACTTCCTGCAACACAGGAGACATGTGCAGATGAAGGGACCCCTACATTCCTGCAACACACATGTAGATGAAGGGGAGGAGACATGTTGCAAGGGGAGGAGACATGTAGATGAAGCAACCCATGTAGATGAACCCCTACTGTCCTGCAACCCAGGAGACCCCTAGATGAATGGGAGGAGACATGTAGATGAATGGGAGGAGACATGTAGATGAAGGGGAGCACCCCTATTCCTGAATGGGAGGAGACATGTAGATGAAGGGGAGGAGACTCGTTAAAGAACCCCTTTTCCTGCAACGAGACATGGCACCCCTCTTCCTCAGAGGATGAATGGACAAGACAAAATATTTAAGTGCCTGCAACGCATGGCACCCCTACTTCCTGCAACACTCGGCACCCCTACTTCCTGCAACACACTGGGGTTTTCACCCCAACTTCCTGCAACACACTGCTAGACAAATAATTAGGTCAACATGCACCCCTACTTCCTGCAACACACTCGGCACCCCTACTTCCTGCAACATCGGCACCCCTACTTCCTGCAACGCACTCAGCACCCCTACTTCCTGCAACACTGGGCACAGCATCCCTGCAACGCACTCGACCCTACTTCCTGAGTCCATGCCCCCTGGACTTCCTGCAAGACCTTGTAGACCCCATGCCTGCAACACACTCGGCACCCCTACTTCCTGCAACCCACTGGAACCCCTAAAGACCTGCAAGTCACATGCACCCCTATTAATTGAGGCTGTTCTGAAGGCAAAGAGGGTGCAACCCAATATTAGGAAGGTGTTCTTAATTCCTGCAATACTCAGTGGACCCCTAGTTTACAGAACAAGAGCGGGACCCCTATTCTTGGGACATGGAACCCCTACTTCCTGCATGTTGTCGACCCCCAAAACACTTCCTGCAGGTAGCGCTCACCATACCAAACCCACCGTGAGGGACACCCCTACTTCCTGGACAGACAGAATATAGTAGATTACAATATAACAGAATCAAACCGAGGCACCCCTAGAATAGAACCTGCGAGTAGAACTAGAACAGTGTACTTCCTAGAACAGTGTAGAGTAGAATATAACAGTGTAGACAGAATAGAACAGTGTAGAGTAGAATGCAACAGTGTAGAGTAGAATAGAACCTGTGTAGCAGATAGAAAAGTGTAGAGCACAACAGACTAGAACAGTATAGAACATTTAGAACACTATTTTTAGAACAGTTTCTTATATGAACAACAACAGACAAACATTTGATCATTTTAACATTTTATAAATCAAAAAACAGAATGACATCTTTCCAAAAACAGAATCATCAGAATATGACAGTATAGATTAGAACAGTGTAGAACAAAAATTAGAACAGTGCTTTTTCCATGACACAGACAGACCAGGTGAATGATATCATCCCTAGATTGATGTCAGTTGTTAAATCCACTTCAATCAGTGTAGATGAAGGGAGAGACATGTAGATGAATGGGAGGAGACATGTAGATGAATGGGAGGAGACATGTAGATGAATGGGAGGTAGACATGTAGATGAAGGGGAGGAGAACATGTAGATGAACGGGAGGAGACATGTAGATGAAGGGGAGTGAGACATGTAGATGAAGGGGAGGAGACATGTAGATGAAGGGGAGGAGACATGAACAGATGAAGGGGAGGAGACATGTAGATGAATGGGAGGAGACATGTAGAGTGAAGGGGAGGAATAGAACATGTAGATGAATGGGAGGAACACATGTAGATGAACAGTATAGAGGAGAACAGTGTAGAGTAAATAGAACATTTTAAACCTTGAGACAATTGAGACATGGATTGTGTCTGTGTAGAATCAGAGGATGAATGGACAAGACAAAATATTTAAGTGCCTTTGAATAGGGAATGGTATTAGGTGCCAGGAACAGGGTTTGAACAGTGTAAGAACTGCAGACAGTGTAGGGTTTCACACTCAACAGTTTCCTGTGTAGAATCCAGAATGGTCCACCACCCAAAGGACATCCAGCTAGACAACAGTACAAATAATTGGAGTCAACATGGGCCAGCATCCCTGTGGAGTAGAATAGACACCTTGTAGAGTCCATGCCCAGTGTGGAACGTAGAAAGACCTTGTAGAGTCCATGCCCAGTGTGGAGAATAGAACAGAATAGACCTTGTAGAGTCCATGCCAGAACAGTGTGGTAGAATAGAACAGTGTAGAATAGAATAGAACAGTGTAGAGTCCATGCCCCAGATTACAGTGAGGCTGTTCTGAACAGGCAAAGAGGGGTGCAACTCAATATTAGGAAGGTGTTCTTAATGTTTAGAATATAACAGTGGATAGTTTAGAAAGGCAGAGCGGGATAGAACAGTGTAGATGGAATAGAACGTCTTTGATGTTGAATAGAACAAAACACACTGTAGGTAGAATAGAACAGTATAGAAACCCAGTGTAGAACACAACAGAATAGAACAGTATAGAATAGAAATGTGGACAGACAGAATATAGTAGATTACAATATAACAGAATCAAACCGAGTAGAATAGAATAGAACAGTGTAGAGTAGAATAGAACAGTGTAGAGTGTAGAATAGAACAGTGTAGAACAGTAGAATAGAACAGTGTAGAGTAGAATAGAACAGTGTAGAATAGAATAGAAGAGTGTAGAGTAGAATAGAACAGTGTAGAGTATAATATAACAGTGTAGAGTATAATATAACAGTGTAGAGTAGAATAGAACAGTGTAGAGTAGAATAGAAAAGTGTAGAGTAGAACACAACAGAATAGAACAGTATAGAATAGAACAGTGTAGAGTAGAACACAACAGAATAGAACAGTATAGAATAGAACAGTGTAGAACAGAATAGAACAGTGTAGAGTAGAATAGAACAGTGTAGAGTAGAATAGAACAGAATAGAACAGTATAGAATAGAACAGTGTAGAGTAGAACACAACAGAATAGAACAGTATAGAATAGAACAGTGTAGAACAGAATAGAACAGTGTAGAGTAGAATATAACAGTGTAGAGTAGAATAGAATAGTGTAGAGTAGAATAGAACAGTGTAGAGTAGAATAGAACAGTGTAGAGTAGAATAGAACAGTGTAGAGTAGAATAGAACAGTGTAGAGTAGAATAGAATAGTGTAGAGTAGAATAGAACAGTGTAGAGTAGAATAGAATAGTGTAGAGTAGAATAGAACAGTGTAGAGTAGAATAGAACAGTGTAGAGTAGAACACAACAGAATAGAACAGTATAGAACAGTGTAGAGTAGAACACAACAGAATAGAACAGTATAGAATAGAACAGTGTGGAGTAGAATAGAACAGTGTAGAGTAGAATAGAACAGTGTAGAGTAGAATAGAACAGTGTAGAGTAGAATAGAACAGAATAGAACAGTGTTGAGTAGAATAGAACAGTGTAATAGAACAGTATAGAATATAACAGTGTAGAGTAGACAGAACAGAATAGAACAGTATAGAATAGAACAGTGTAGAGTAGAATAGAACAGTGTAGAGTAGAATAGAACAGTAGAATAGAACAGTGTAGAGTAGAATAGAACAGTGTAGATAGAACAGTGTAGAGTAGAATAGAACAGAATAGAACAGTGTAGAGTAGAATAGAACAGTGTAGAGTAGAATAGAACAGTGTAATAGAATAGAACAGTATAGAATAGAACAGTGTAGAGTAGAATAGAACAGAATAGAACAGTGTAGAGTAGAATAGAACAGTGTAGAGTAGAATAGAACAGTGTAGAGTAGAATAGAACAGTGTAGAGTAGAATAGAACAGAATAGAACAGTGTAGAATAGAACAGAATAGAACAGTGTAGAATAGAACAGTGTGAGAGACAGAACAGTGTAGAGTAGAATAGAACAGAATAGAACAGTGTAGAGTAGAATAGAACAGAACAGTGTAGTAGTAGAATAGAACAGTGTAGAGTAGAATAGAACAGTAGAATAGAACAGTGTAGAGTAGAATATAACAGTGTAGAGTAGAACCGTAGAATAGAACAGTGTAGAGTAGAATAGAACAGTGTAGAATAGAATAGAACAGTGTAGAGTAGAATAGAACAGAACAGTGTAGAGTAGAATAGAACAGAATAGAACAGTGTAGAGTAGAATAGAACAGAACAGTGTAGAACAGTGTAGAGTAGAATAGAACAGTGTAGAGTAGAATAGAATAGTGTAGAGTAGAATAGAACAGTGTAGAGTAGAATAGAACAGTGTAGAGTAGAACACAACAGAATAGAACAGTATAGAACAGTGTAGAGTAGAACACAACAGAATAGAACAGTATAGAATAGAACAGTGTGGAGTAGAATAGAACAGTGTAGAGTAGAATAGAACAGTGTAGAGTAGAATAGAACAGTGTAGAGTAGAATAGAACAGAATAGAACAGTGTAGAGTAGAATAGAATAGAACAGTATAGAATATAACAGTGTAGAACACAACAGAATAGAACAGTATAGAATAGAACAGTGTAGAGTAGAATAGAACAGTGTAGAGTAGAATAGAACAGAATAGAACAGTGTAGAGTAGAATAGAACAGTGTAGAGTAGAATAGAACAGAATAGAACAGTATAGAATAGAACAGTGTAGAGTAGAATAGAACAGAATAGAACAGTATAGAATAGAACAGTGTAGAGTAGAATAGAACAGAATAGAACAGTATAGAGTAGAATAGAACAGTGTAGAGTAGAATAGAACAGAATAGAACAGTGTAGAGTAGAATAGAACAGTGTAGAGTAGAATAGAACAGTGTAGAGTAGAATAGAACAGTGTAGAGTAGAATAGAACAGTGTAGAGTAGAATAGAACAGAATAGAACAGTGTAGAGTAGAATAGAACAGTGTAGAGTAGAATAGAACAGAATAGAACAGTGTAGAGTAGAATAGAACAGTGTAGAGTAGAATAGAACAGAACAGTGTAGAGTAGAATAGAACAGAACAGTGTAGAGTAGAATAGAACAGTGTAGAGTAGAATAGAACAGTGTAGAGTAGAATAGAACAGTGTAGAGTAGAACAGCATAGAACAGTGTAGAGTAGAATAGAACAGAATAGAACAGTGTAGAGTAGAATAGAACAGAATAGAATAGAACAGTGTAGAATAGAACAGTGTAGAGTAGAATAGAACAGTGTAGAGTAGAATAGAACTGTGTAGAGTAGAATAGAACAGTGTAGAGTGGAATAGAACAGTGTAGAGTAGAATAGAACAGAATAGAACAGTGTAGAGTAGAATAGAACAGAATAGAACAGTGTAGAATAGAACAGTGTAGAATAGAATAGAACAGAATAGAACAGTGTAGAGTAGAATAGAACAGTGTAGAGTAGAATAGAACAGTGTAGAGTAGAATAGAACAGTGTAGAATAGAATAGAACAGTGTAGAGTAGAATAGAACAGTGTAGAGTAGAATAGAACAGAATAGAACAGTGTAGAGTAGAATAGAACAGTGTAGAATAGAACAGTGTAGAGTAGAATAGAACAGTGTAGAGTAGAATAGAACAGTGTAGAGTAGAATAGAACAGTGTAGAATAGAACAGTGTAGAGTAGAATAGAACAGTGTAGAATAGAACAGTGTAGAGTAGAATAGAACAGTGTAGAGTAGAATAGAACAGTGTAGAATAGAACAGTGCAGAATAGAACAGTGTAGAGTAGAATAGAACAGTGTAGAGTAGAATAGAACAGAATAGAACAGTGTAGAGTAGAATAGAACAGAATAGAACAGTGTAGAATAGAACAGTGTAGAGTAGAATAGAACAGTGTAGAGTAGAATATAACAGTGTAGAATAGAACAGTGTAGAGTAGAATAGAACAGAATAGAACAGTGTAGAATAGAACAGTGTAGAGTAGAATAGAACAGTGTAGAATAGAACAGAACAGTGTAGAGTAGAATAGAACAGAATAGAACAGTGTAGAGTAGAATAGAACAGAATAGAACAGTATAGAATAGAACAGTGTAGTAGAATAGAACAGAATAGAACAGTGTAGAACACAACAGAATAGAACAGAACAGTGTGGAGTAGAACACAACAGAATAGAACAGTATAGAATAGAATAGAACAGTGTAGAGTAGAACACAACAGAATAGAACAGTATAGAAAAGAACAGTGTAGAGTAGAACACAACAGAATAGAACAGTATAGTATAGAATAGAACAGTGTAGAGCAGAATAGAACAGTGTAGAGCAGAATAGAACCGTATAGAATAGAACAGTGTAGAGTAGAATAGAACAGTGTAGAGTAGAATAGAACAGTGTAGAGTAGAAAGGAGTAGAAAATAAAGTACTTTATTATAAGCAAACATAGTTACACAATTTGAACACGTATAGAATTAAAATGCTCTTACCATCCGTATGTCTCATCCAAACCAGCCCTAAAGAAGACGCATGTCGTGTGTTTAACAGACGAGCAATTACAAGCAAATTGTGTCGATTCCATGTGTACATATTAATGACTATGTCGTGTAAATATATATACTCAATATTCCACTTTTCAAATGTCTGTCTGTTGTATTGCAAATATATGTATGTAATTTTATAGTTTATATTTATTGGACATGAAATGCGGTTTGTGTATTTCTTAGAAGATGTTTTTGTTTTATCTGAAAGTTGTAAAAGACTTATTTCTGTGTTCCTACTGTGCCAGACGTGTCCTCAGTAGGTCCAGTCTCTCCTCTCTCAGAGAACCTCCACACATCTCTCCTACTCCGGGGACTAATAGGTCTACTGCTGCTGCCTGGGGAGGTACACACACACAGGTACACACACACAGGTACACACACAGAGGTACACACAGGTACACACAGGTACACACAGGTACACACAGGTACACACACACACACACACACACACACACACACACACACACACACACACACACACACACACACACACACACACACACACACACACACACACACACACACACACACACACACACACACACACACACACACACACACACACAACTGGGTGACTAAAGGACTGTCATCTTTTCCACTAAACCGTAAGGAGATGACTGTGCAAATGCAAGTGTGAAAGAAAGAACATTTAAAATTACAGATGACACTGGTTCAACTGACATGACCCGGAACCGGTTCAACTGACATGACCCGGAACCGGTTCAACTGACATGACCAGTTCTACTGACATGACCCGGAACCGGTTCAACTGACATGATTGGTTCAACTGACATGACCAGTTCTACTGACATGACCCGGAACCGGTTCAACTGACATGACCGGTTCAACTGACATGACCCGAACCGGTTCAACTGACATGACCCGGAACCGGTCCAACTGACATGACCGAACCGGTTCAACTGACACGACCGGAACCGGTTCAACTGACATGACCGGAACCGGTTCAACTGACATGACCGGTTCAACTGACATGACCGGGAACCGTTCAACTGACATGACCGGGAACCGGTTCAACTGACATGACCGGGAACCGTTCAACTGACATGACCGGGAACCGTTCAACTGACATGACCGGAACCGGTTCAACTGACATGACCCGGAACCGGTTCAACTGACATGACCGGAACCGGTTCAACTGACATGACCGGAACCGGTTCAACTGACATGACCGGTTCAACTGACAAGACCCGGAACCGGTTCAACTGACATGACCCGGGAACCGGTTCAACTGACATGACCGGTTCAACTGACATGACTGGTTCTACTGACATGACCGGAACCGGTTCAACTGACATGACCGGTTCAACTGACATGACCCGGAACCGGTTCAACTGACATGACCCGGAAACGGTTCAACTGACATGACCCGGAACCGGTTCAACTGACATGACCGGTTCAACTGACATGACACGGAACCGGTTCAACTGACATGACCGGTTCAACTGACATGACCGGAACCGGTTCAACTGACATGACACGGAACCGGTTCATCTGACATGACCAGAACCGGTTCAACTGACATGACACGGAACCGGTTCATCTGACATGACCAGAACCGGTTCAACTGACATGGCCGGAACCGGTTCAACTGACATGACCGAACCGGTTCAACTGACATGACCCGGAACCGGTTCAACTGACATGACCCGGAACCGGTTCAACTGACATGACCCGGAACCGGTTCAACTGACATGACCCGGAACCGGTTCAACTGACATGACCCGGAACCGGTTCAACTGACAGGACCCGGAACCGGTTCAACTGACATGACCGGTTCAACTGACAGGACCGGAACCGGTTCATCTGACATGACCCGGAACCGGTTCAACTGACATGACCCGGAACCGGTTCAACTGACATGACCCGGAACCGGTTCAACTGACATGACCCGGAACCGGTTCAACTGACATGACCCGGAACCGGTTCAACTGACATGACCGGAACCGGTTCATCTGACATGACCGAACCGGTTCTACTGACATGAACGGAACCGGTTCAACTGACATGACCCGGAACCGGTTCAACTGACATGACCGGAACCGGTTCATCTGACATGACCGGAACCGGTTCTACTGACATGAACGGAACCGGTTCAACTGACATGACCGGAACCGGTTCAACTGACATGACCCGGAACCGGTTCAACTGACATGACCGGAACCGGTTCAACTGACATGACCCGGAACTGGTTCAACTGACATGACCGGTTCAACTGACATGACCGGTTCAACTGACATGACCGGAACCGGTTCAACTGACATGACCGGAACCGGTTCAACTGACATGACCCGGAACCGGTTCAACTGACATGACCGGAACCGGTTCAACTGACATGACCGGAACCGGTTCAACTGACATGACCGGAACCGGTTCAACTGACATGACCCGGAACCGGTTCAACTGACATGACCAGTTCTACTGACATGACCGGAACCGGTTCAACTGACATGACAGGTTCTACTGACATGACCGGAACCGGTTCAACTGACATGACCCGGAACTGGTTCAACTGACATGACTGGTTCTACTGACATGACCGAACCGGTTCAACTGACATGACCCGGAACTGGTTCAACTGACATGACCGGTTCAACTGACATGACCGGAACCGGTTCAACTGACATGACTGGTTCTACTGACATGACCGGAACCGGTTCAACTGACATGACCCGGAACTGGTTCAACTGACATGACCGGAACCGGTTCAACTGACATGACCGGAACCGGTTCAACTGACATGACCGGAACCGGTTCAACTGACATGACCGGAACCGGTTCAACTGACATGACACGGAACCGGTTCAACTGACATGACCGGTTCAACTGACATGACACGGAACCGGTTCATCTGACATGACCGGTTCAACTGACATGACACGGAACCGGTTCATCTGACATGACCAGAACCGGTTCAACTGACATGACTGGAACCGGTTCAACTGACATGACCGGAACCGGTTCAACTGACATGACCGGTTCAACTGACATGACCGGAACCGGTTCAACTGACATGACCGGTTCAACTGACATGACCGGTACCGGTTCAACTGACATGACCCGGAACCGGTTCAACTGTCATGACCCGGGAACCAGTTCAACTGTCATGACCCGGGAACCGGTTCAACTGACATGACCGGAACCGGTTCAACTGACATGACCCGGGAACCAGTTCAACTGTCATGACCCGGAACCGGTTCAACTGTCATGACCGGTTCAACTGACATGACCCGGGAACCGGTTCAACTGACATGACCGGAACCGGTTCAACTGACATGACCGGTTCAACTGACAAGACCCGGAACCGGTTCAACTGTCATGACCCGGGAACCGGTTCAACTGACATGACCGGTTCAACTGACACCGAACCGGTTCAACTGACATGACCCGGAACCGGTTCAACTGTCATGACCGGTTCAACTGACATGACCCGGAACCGGTTCAACTGTCATGACCCGTTCTACTGACATGACCCGGAACCGGTTCAACTGTCATGACCGGTTCAACTGACATGACCCGGAACCGGTTCAACTGACATGACCCGGAACCGGTTCAACTGACATGACCCGGAACCGGTTCAACTGACATGACCCGGAACCGGTTCAACTGACATGACCCGGGAACCGGTTCAACTGACATGACCGGAACCGGTTCAACTGACATGACCGGTTCAACTGACATGACCTGGAACCGGTTCAACTGTCATGACCGGTTCAACTGACATGACCCGGGAACCGGTTCAACTGACATGACCGGAACCGGTTCAACTGACATGACCGGTTCAACTGACAAGACCCGGAACCGGTTCAACTGTCATGACCCGGGAACCGGTTCAACTGTCATGACCGGTTCAACTGACATGACCCGGAACCGGTTCAACTGTCATGACCGGTTCAACTGACATGACCCGGAACCGGTTCAACTGTCATGACCGGTTCAACTGACATGACCCGGAACCGGTTCAACTGTCATGACCCGTTCTACTGACATGACCCGGAACCGGTTCAACTGTCATGACCGGTTCAACTGACATGACCCGGAACCGGTTCAACTTCAACTGACATGACCCGGAACCGGTTCAACTGTCATGACCGGTTCAACTGACATGACCCGGAACCGGTTCAACTGACATGACCCGGAACCGGTTCAACTGACATGACCGGTTCAACTGACATGACCGGAACCGGTTCAACTGACCATACAACTTTGATAGGTGAAACAATGTTTTAACTATGGAGTGGAGTTAGTTTTATTTAACCAGGTGACTCATTAACAACACATTCTCTATTATAATAACAACCTGATGTGTTGTTCAGAACTAGACCGATCTCCATGTGCTACATGACCTTACAGTGTGTAGAGGCTGGTCCTGGTTGTCTCGTGTGTAGAAGGGCTTCAGGTCATAGGGATAATCTGTGACGAAGAGAGGAACATCGCCACAATGTTTCACCAGGTACTTCTCATGCTCTGTCTGCAAGTCAGAGCCCCACTGATAAAGGGGGGGAGGGAGGAAAGGAGGAGAGAGGGAGGGAGGGAGGAGAGAGGGAGACAAAAGGGGGAAGAGAATCAGTAAAGAGGGAGGGAGGGAGGGAGGGAGGGAGGGAGGGAGGGAGGGAGGGAGGGAGGGAGGGAGGGAGGGAGGGAGGGAGGGAGAGAGAGGGAGGGAGGGAGAGAGGGAGGGAGGGAGGGAGGGAGGGAGGGAGGGAGGGAGGGAGGGAGGGAGGGAGGGAGGGAGGGAGGGAGGGAGGGAGAGAAAAGGGGGAAGAGAATCAGAAAAAGAGGGAGGGAGAGGAAGGTAGGGAGGGAGGGAGGGAGGGAGGGAGGGAGGGAGGGAGGGAGGGAGGGAGGGAGGGAGGGAGGGAGGGAGGGAGGAGAGACAAAAGGGGAAGAGAATCAGAAAAAGAGGGAGGGAGGAAAGGAGGAGAGAGGGAGGGAGGGAGGGAGGGAGAGAGGGAGGGAGGGAGGGAGACAAAAGGGGAAGAGAATCAGAAAAAGAGGGAGGGAGAGGAAGGTAGGGAGGGAGGGAGAGAGGTGGGGTAGAGTGAGAAGGGGAGAGAGGGAAGGAGTAAGAGGCAGAAAGAGAATGAGAGATTAAAGGTTTGACCCCACACATGCCTGAACATGTAGAATCTCAGGTGTGAAAATAGAATCAGGTTGACACCGTACAGAATACACAGGGTACAACATTCTAGAAAATAGCTCTACTGACCATCTGTTATTAAGAGGCTACAGCTATCTCCTTCTGAAAGAGGCTACAGTTATCTCCTTCTGAAAGAGGCTACAGTTATCTTCTTCTGACAGAGGCTACAGCTATCTTCTTCTGACAGAGGCTACATCTATCTCCTTCTGACAGAGGCTACAGTTATCTCCTTCTGAAAGAGGCTACAGCTATCTCCTTCTGACAGAGGCTACAGCTATCTCCTTCTGAAAGAGGCTACAGCTATCTCCTTCTGAAAGAGGCTACAGCTATCTCCTTCTGACAGAGGCTACAGCTATCTCCTTCTGAAAGAGGCTACAGCTATCTCCTTCTGAAAGAGGCTACAGCTATCTCCTTCTGACAGAGGCTACCGCTATCTCCTTCTGAAAGAGGCTACAGCTATCTCCTTCTGAAAGAGGCTACAGCTATCTCCTTCTGACAGAGGCTACAGCCATCTCCTTCTGAAAGAGGCTACAGCTATCTCCTTCTGAATGAGGCTACAGTTATCTCCTTCTGAAAGAGGCTACAGTTATCTCCTTCTGACAGAAGCTACAGCTATCTCCTTCTGAAAGAGGCTACAGCTATCTCCTTCTGACAGAGGCTACAGCTATCTCCTAAAAGAGGCTACAGCTATCTCCTTCTGAAAGAGGCTACAGTTATCTCCTTCTGACAGAGGCTACAGCTATCTCCTTCTGAAAGAGGCTACAGCTATCTCCTTCTGACGGAGGCTACAGCTATCTCCTTCTGACAGAGGCTACAGCTATCTCCTTCTGACAGAGGCTACAGCTATCTCCTTCTGACAGAGGCTACAGCTATCTCCTTCTGACAGAGGCTACAGTTATCTCCTTCTGAAAGAGGCTACAGCTATCTCCTTCTGAAAGAGGCTACAGTTATCTCCTTCAAACAGATGCTACAGCTATCTCCTTCTGACAGAGGCTACAGCTATCTCCTTCTGACAGAGGCTACAGCTATCTCCTTCTGACAGAGGCTACAGCTATCTCCTTCTGACAGAGGCTAGTTATCTCCTTCTGACAGAGGCTATAGCTATCTCCTTCTGAAAGAGGCTACAGCTATCTCCCTCTGAAAGAAGCTACACTTTAATCATTCTGAAAGAGGCTGCATCATTCTCCTGAAAGAGGCTACAGTTATCTCCTTCTGAAAGAGGCTACAGTTATCTCCTTCTGAAAGAGGCTACAGTTATCTCCTTCAAACAGAGGCTACAGCTATCTCCTTCTGACAGAGGCTACAGCTATCTCCTTCTGACAGAGGCTACAGCTATCTCCTTCTGACAGAGGCTACAGCTATCTCCTTCTGACAGAGGCTACAGCCATCTCCTTCTGAAAGAGGCTACAGCTATCTCCTTCTGAATGAGGCTACAGTTAAATCCTTCTGACAGAGGCTACAGCTATCTCCTTCTGACAGAGAATACAGCCATCTCCTTCTGACAGAGGCTACAGTTATCTCCTTCTGAAAGAGGCTACAGTTATCTCCTTCTGACAGAGGCTACAGCTATCTCCTTCTGAAAGAGGCTACAGTTATCTCCTTCTGACAGAGGCTACAGCTATCTCCTTCTGAAAGAGGCTACAGTTATCTCCTTCTGAAAGAGGCTACAGTTATCTCCTTCTGACAGAAGCTACAGCTATCTCCTTCTGAAAGAGGCTACAGCTATCTCCTTCTGACAGAGGCTATAGCTATCTCCTTCTGAAAGAGGCTACAGCTATCTCCCTCTGAAAGAAGCTACAGTTATCTCCCTCTGAAAGAGGCTACACTTTAATCATTCTGAAAGAGGCTGCATCATTCTCCTGAAAGAGGCTACAGTTATCTCCCTCTGAAAGAGGCTACAGTTATCTCCCTCTGAAAGAGGCCACAGTTATCTCCCTCTGAAAGAGGCTACAGCTATCTCCTTCTGAAAGAGGCTACAGCTATCTCCCTCTGAAAGAGGCTACAGCTATCTCCCTCTGAAAGAAGCTACAGTTATCTCCCTCTGAAAGAGGCTACAGTTATCTCCCTCTGAAAGAGGCTAGAGCTATCTCCTTCTGAAAGAGGCTACAGCTATCTCCTTCTGAAAGAGGCTACAGCTATCTCCTTCTGAAAGAGGCTACATCATTCTCCTGAAAGAGGCTAGTTATCTCCCTCTGAAAGAGGCTACAGTTATCTCCCTCTGAAAGAGGATAGAGCTGTACTCTACTTACATCTGTTTTGAAAGCAAATGTCTTGGAGCTGCTGTTGAGGATGTTTATGGCTTCTGTGTAGGTTATCCTGAAGCAAAGAGATATACCAACAACAGTACTAATGATCATTATGTAATCACTGCATATTAATGATCCTTGTGTAATCGTTAAATATCAATGATCAACATGTTATCGTAAAATAAATTGCTAATTAATTACTTAAAAATCATACAATGTGATTTCCTGGATTTTTGTTTTAGATTCCGTCTCTCACAGTTGAAGTGTACCTATGATAGAAATTACAGACCTCTACATGCTTTGTAAGTAGGAAAACCTGCAAAATCGGCAGTGTATCAAATACTTGTTCTCCCCACTGTATCAGTACATACGATATCAACCCAGAGTATATCAACCCAGAGTATATCAACCCAGAGTATATCATCCCAGAGTATAAACCCAGAGTATAAACCCAGAGTATATCAACCCAGAGTATATCAACCCAGAGTATATCATCCCAGAGTATAAACCCAGAGTATAAACCCAGAGTATATCAACCCAGAGTATATCATCCCAGAGTATAAACCCAGAGTATATCAACCCAGAGTATATCAACCCAGAGTATATCATCCCAGAGTATAAACCCAGAGTATAAACCCAGAGTATATCAACCCAGAGTATATCAACCCAGAGTATATCATCCCAGAGTATAAACCCAGAGTATATCAACCCAGGGTATATCAACCCAGAGTATATCATCCCAGAGTATATCAACCCAGAGCATATCATCGCAGAGTATAAACCCAGAGTATATCAACCCAGAGTATATCATCCCAGAGTATATCAACCCAGAGTATATCAACCCAGAGTATATCAACCCAGAGTATATTAACCTAGAGTATATTAACCTAGAGTATATCAACCCAGAGTATATTAATCTAGAGTATATCATCCTAGAGTATATCAACCCAGAGTATATTAACCTAGAGTATATCATCCTAGAGTATATCAACCCAGAGTATATTAACCTAGAGTATATCATCCTAGAGTATATCAACCTAGAGCATATTAACCTAGAGTATATCAACCTAGAGTATATTAACCCAGAGTATATAATCCCAGAGTATATCGGACTGCTTTTTCTCTATCGCTTCACTGGATTCCTACCGCAAGCTCTGGACCATTACACCGGATCATCGCAGCTAGCTAGCTGCAACCGAGTGGCTACTGCTGGCTAACGCCTCTGTTCCAAAGCTAGCATCAGTTAGCATTGAGCTTGCCTCGAGCTAGGCTCATCTCCCGGCTACCCGAAGAGGTCTATCAGCTAATTCTTGGGCTACAATACCTCTTTTGCCTGGACCCTTTATTGCCGACACGGAGCCCCATCATGACTGGTCTGCCGACGTAATCGTCCGAGGTGGTTTCAACAGGCTCTTCCGTTGCGACGTCCCTGGAGGATCATCTGCCAGCTAGCTGTCTGAATCCCTGTGTCTCCAGCTCGCCTAGCATAGTAGCGACTACCGAACGTCTCCCTGACTTACCTAGTGCTGCTATGATCACTCGGCTACACATGCCTCTCCCTTATGCCAATATTTTTTTAAAATTTATTTTACCTTTATTTAAAAAGGCAAGTCAGTAAAAATTAAGAACAAATTCTTATTTTCAATGACGGCCTAGGAACAGTGGGTCAGGGGCAGAACGACAGTTCGTTGCTAGTCCAACGCTATAACCACTAGGCTACCTGCCGCCCCCCAAGACTTCGGCGATGTCATTTACAAAATAGCCGCCAACACTCTACTAAGCAAATTGGATGCAGTCTATCACAGAGCCATGCGTTTTGTCACCAAAGCCCCATATACTACCCACCACTGAGACCTGTATGCTCTAGTCGGCTGGCTCTCGCTACATATTCGTCTCCAAACCCACTGGCTCCAGGTCATCTATAAGTCTTTGCTAGGTAAATCCCCGCCTTATCTCTGCTCACTGATCACCATAGCAACACCCACCCGTAGCACGCGCTCCAGCAGGTATATCTCACTGGTCATCCCCAAAGTCAACACCTCCTTTGGACGCCTTTCCTTCCAGTTCCCTGCTGCCAATGACTGGAACGAATTGCAATAATCACTGAAGCTGGAGACTTATATCTCCCTCACTAACTTAAAGCATCAGCTGTCAGAGCAGCTTACCGATCACTGTACCTGTAAATAGCCCACTTGTAAATAGCCCATCTGTAAATAGCCCATCTGTAAATAGCCCACTTGTAAATAGCCCATCTGTAAATAGCCCATCTGTAAATAGCCCATCTGTAAATAGCCCACTTGTACTTGTAAATAGCCCATCTGTAAATAGCTCATATTGTTTTTTTTTTGTTTATTTGCTCTTCTGCAACCCAGTATCCCATCTGTCTACTTGCACATCGTCATCTGCAAATCTATTCACTCCAGTGTTAATGCTAAATTGTAATTATTTCACCTCTATGGCCTATTTATTGCCTTACCTCCCTAATCTTACTTCATTTTGCACACACTGTATATACATTTTTCTATTGTATGTTTGTTTGTATGTGTAACTCTGTGTTGTTGTTTGTGTCACACTGCTTTGCTTTATCTTGGCCAGGTAAATAGCCCAGTTATAAATGAGAACTTGGTTAAATAAAAATACACACTAAATATCTGTAGGTCAAATGGGGGAGAGGCGTCTGTGCCGCGAGGTGTTGCTTGATCTGTTTCTTTTAAACCAGGTTTGCTGTTTATTTGAGCAATATGAGATGGAAGGAAGAAGAAGGGAGTTCCATGCAGTCATGGCTCTGTGTAATACTGTATGTTTCCCTGGGGACTGTGATTGAATTTGTTCTGGACCTGGGGACTGTGAAAAGACCCCTGGTGGCATGTCTGGTGGGGTAAGTGTGTTCTGGACCTGGGGACTGTGAAAAGACCCCTGGTGGCATGTCTGGTGGGGTAAGTGTGTTCTGGACCTGGGGACTGTGAAAAGACCCCTGGTGGCATGTCTGGTGGGGTAAGTGTGTTCTGGACCTGGGGACTGTGAAAAGACCCCTGGTGGCATGTCTGGTGGGGTAAGTGTGTGTTTCAGTGCTGTGTGTAAGTTGACTATGCAAACAATTAGGAATTTTTAACACATTAATGTTTCTTATAAAAAAGAGGTACTGATGCAGTCAGTCTCTCCTCAACTCTTAGCCAAGAGAGACTGAGACATGCATAGTATTTATATAAGCCTTCTGATTACCATGAAGAGCAAGACGTGCCGCTCTGTTCTGGACCAGCTGCAGCTTAACTAGGTCTTTCTTTGCAGCACTGGACCACATGCCTGGACGATAATCACGTTTAGACAACACTAGAGCCTGCAGAACTTGCTTTTTGGAGTGTGGTGTCAAAAAAGCAGAGCATCTTTTTGTTACAGACAGATCTCTCCCCATCTTTACAACCATTGAATCTATATGTTTTGACTAGAACAGTTTCCAATCTAAGGTAACACCAAGTCATTTAGTCTCCTCAACTTGTTCAACAGCCACACCATTCATTATCAGATTCAGCTGGGGTCTAGAACTTAGGGAATGATTTGTACCAAATACAATGCTCTTAGTTTTAGAGATGTTCAGGACCAGTTTATTACTGGCCACCCATTCCAAAACAGACTGCAACTCTAAGGGTTTCAGTGACTTCATTAGCTGTGGTTGCTGATGTGTATCTGCTTGAGTCATCAGCATATGTGGACACACAGGCTTTGTTTAATGCCAGTGGCAGGTCATTGGTAAAAATAGAAAAGAGTAGAGGGCCTAGAGAGCTGCCCTGTGGTACACCACACTTTACATGTTTGACATTAGAGAAGCTTCCATTAAAGAAAACCCTTTGAGTTGTATTAGATAGATAGCTCTGAATCCACAATATGGCAGAGGTTGAAAAGCCACAACACAAGTTCTCAACAACAGGTTAAGGTCAATAATATCAAAGGCTGCACTGAAATCTAACCGTATTGCTCCCACGATCTTATTTTTATCAATTTCTTTCAACCAATCATCAGTGATTTGTGTCAGTGCAGTACACGTTGAATGCCCTTCTCTATAAGCATGCTGCAAGTCTGTAGAACAAAGTTCTACAGTATTAGTAAACATGTGATCAATACATGTGAATGATGTTGTTTCTGTAGTGTTTGTAAACACCCTGGTAGGTTGATTAATAACCTGAACCAGATTACAGACACTGGTTACAGTGAGAAGCTTCCTCTTGAGTGGGTTGATTAATAACCTGAACCAGATTACAGACACTGGTTACAGTGAGAAGCTTCCTGTTGAGTGGGTTGATTAATAACCTGAACCAGATTACAGACACTGGTTACAGTGAGAAGCTTCCTGAAAGTAGGTTGATTAATAACCTGAACCAGATTACAGACGCTGGTTACAGTGAGAAGCTTCCTGTTGAGTGGGTTGATTAATAACCTGAACCAGATTACAGACACTGGTTACAGTGAGAAGCTTCCTCTTGAGTGGGTTGATTAATAACCTGAACCAGATTACAGACACTGGTTACAGTGAGAAGCTTCCTGTTGAGTAGGTTGATTAATAACCTGAACCAGATTACAGACACTGGTTACAGTGAGAAGCTTCCTGTTGAGTAGGTTGATTAATAACCTGAACCAGGTTACAGGCACTGGTTACAATGAGAAGCTTCCTGTTGAGTAGGTTGATTAATAACCTGAACCAGATTACAGACGCTGGTTACAGTGAGAAGCTTCCTCTTGAGTGGGTTGATTAACAACCTGAACCAGATTACAGACACTGGTTACAGTGAGAAGCTTCCTGTTGAGTGGGTTGATTAATAACCTGAACCAGATTACAGACACTGGTTACAGTGAGAAAGAAGCTTCCTCTTGAGTGGGTTGATTAATAACCTGAACCAGATTACAGACACTGGTTACAGTGAGAAGCTTCCTGTTGAGTGGGTTGATTAATAACCTGAACCAGATTACAGACACTGGTTACAGTGAGAAGCTTCCTGTTGAGTAGGTTGATTAATAACCTGAACCAGATTACAGACACTGGTTACAGTGAGAAGCTTCCTGTTGAGTAGGTTGATTAATAACCTGAACCAGATTACAGGCACTGGTTACAATGAGAAGCTTCCTGTTGAGTAGGTTGATTAATAACCTGAACCAGATTATAGGCACTGGTTACAATGAGAAGCTTCCTGTTGAGTGGGGTTGATTAACAACCTGAACCAGATTACAGACGCTGGTTACAGTGAGAAGCTTCCTCTTGAGTGGGTTGATTAACAACCTGAACCAGATTACAGACACTGGTTACAGTGAGAAGCTTCCTGTTGAGTGGGTTGATTAACAACCTGAACCAGATTACAGACACTGGTTACAGTGAGAAAGAAGCTTCCTCTTGAGGGGACAGCTTGATGAAAACCAGTCAGCATTCCACTGTTAGTCTACACCTGCTGTTTACCAAGGACCCATCAGTCAGCATTTCACTGTTAGTCTACACCTGTTGTTTACCAAGGACCCATCAGTCAGCATTTCACTGTTAGTCTACACCTGTTGTTTACCAAGGACCCTTCAGTCAGCATTTCACTGTTAGTCTACACCTGTTGTTTACCAACCCATTTCAGCATTTCACTGTTAGTCTACACCTGTTGTTTACCAAGGACCCATCAGTCAGCATTTCACTGTTAGTCTTTCACACCTGTTGTTTACCCATCAGTCAGCATTTCACTGTTAGTCTACACCTGTTGTTTACCAAGGACCCATCAGTCAGCATTTCACTGTTAGTCTACACCTGTTGTTTACCAAGGACCCATCAGTCAGCATTTCACTGTTAGTCTACACCTGTTGTCTACCAAGGACCCATCAGTCAGCATTTCACTACACCTGTTGTTTACCAAGGACCCATCAGTCAGCATTTCACTGTTAGTCTACACCTGTTGTTTACCAAGGACCCATCAGTCAGCATTTCACTAGTCTACACCTGTTGTTTACCAAGGACTACACCTGTTGTTTATTCAGTCAGCATTTCACTGTTAGTCTACACCAGTTGTTTACCAAGCATTTCACTGTTAGTCTACACCTGTTGTTTACCAAGGATTTCACCCTAGTCTAGTCAGCATTTCACTGTTAGTCTACACCTGTTGTTTACCAAGGACCCTTCAGTCAGCATTTCACTGTTGGTCTACACCTGTTGTTTACCAAGGACCCATCAGTCAGCATTTCACTGTTAGTCTACACCTGTTGTTTACCAAGGACCCATCAGTCAGCATTTCACTGTTAGTCTACACCTGTTGTTTACCAAGGACCCATCAGTCAGCATTTCACTGTTAGTCTACACCTGTTGTTTACCAAGCATGTGACATTTGATTTGATTTAGATTGGTAGAGGTGAGACATGACCCATAAGGCATCCTATTCCCTATACAGTGCACTACTACCCTATGGGTCCTGGTCAAAATATGTGCACTATGTAGGGAATAGGGAGACATTTGGGACACATTAAAGCTGGCATAATCATGACACACACTTACACATTAAACCTCTTCTTCATCATTAGATCCACACAGTCCTTGGGAGAAATAGAGGAAACAGAATGATCTCTAGTTTAGGTCAATAGGGTGTGTGGGGGGGGGGGGTTCAAGGTTCATTCAATATGTTCAGAGAATATGCATGGTATTGCGTTTTAGATATTTTCTGGTGTCTCACCCTGTATCCAGGTGACACATGTTTGTGATATAAAGCCACATCTTCAGGACACTGAGATAGGAGATGTTCTGTTGTAGACCTGAACAAGTCTTCCATCACCTGAAGAGGGAAGGACACATGTCATTTAGTCAGGTCTAGAAGGAGTTAATGTCATTTAGTCAGGTCTAGAAGGAGTTAATGTCATTTAGTCAGGTCTAGAAGGAGTTAATGTCATTTAGTCAGGTCTAGAAGGAGTTAATGTCATTTAGTCAGGTCTAGAAGGAGTTAATGTCATTTAGTCAGGTCTAGAAGGAGTTAATGTCATTTAGTCAGGTCTAGAAGGAGTTAATGTCATTTAGTCAGGTCTAGAAGGAGTTAATGTCATTTAGTCAGGTCTAGAAGGAGTTCATGTCATTTAGTCAGATCTAGAAGGAGTTAATGTCATTTAGTCAGGTCTAGAAGGAGTTAATGCAGAGTCATTTAGTCAGGTCTAGGAGTTCATGTCATTTAGTCAGGTCGAGAAGGAGTTAATGTCATTTAGTCAGGTCTAGAAGGAGTTCATGTCATTTAGTCAGGTCGAGAAGGAGTTAATGTCATTTAGTCAGGTCTAGAAGGAGTTAATGTCATTTAGTCAGGTCTAGAAGGAGTTAATGCAGAGTCATTTAGTCAGGTCTAGAAGGAGTTCATGTCATTTAGTCAGGTCGAGAAGGAGTTAATGTCATTTAGTCAGGTCTAGAAGGAGTTAATGCAGAGTCATTTAGTCAGGTCTAGAAGGAGTTAATGTCATTTAGTCAGGTCTAGAAGGAGTTAATGTCATTTAGTCAGGTCTAGAAGGAGTTAATGTCATTTAGTCAGGTCTAAAAGGAGTTAATGTCATTTAGGCAGGTCTAAAAGGAGTTAATGTCATTTAGTCAGGTCTAGAAGGAGTTAATGCAGAGTCATTTAGTCAGGTCTAAAAGGAGTTAATGTCATTTAGTCAGGTCTAGAAGGAGTTAATGCAGAGTCATTTATTCAGGTCTAGAAGGAGTTAATGTCATTTAGTCAGGTCTAGAAGGAGTTAATGTCATTTAGTCAGGTCTAGAAGGAGTTAATGCAGAGTCATTTAGTCAGGTCTAGAAGGAGTTAATGCAGAGTAATTTAGTCAGGTCTAGAAGGAGTTCATGCAGAGTCATTTAGTCAGGTCTAGAAGGAGTTAATGTCATTTAGTCAGGTCTAGAAGGAGTTAATGCAGAGTAATTTAGTCAGGTCTAGAAGGAGTTCATGCAGAGTCATTTAGTCAGGTCTAGAAGGAGTTAATGTCATTTAGTCAGGTCTAGAAGGAGTTAATGCAGAGTCATTTAGTCAGGTCTAAAAGGAGTTAATGTCATTTAGTCAGGTCTAGAAGGAGTTAATGCAGAGTCATTTAGTCAGGTCTAAAAGGAGTTAATGTCATTTAGTCAGGTCTAGAAGGAGTTAATGCAGAGTCATTTAGTCAGGTCTAGAAGGAGTTAATGTCATTTAGTCAGGTCTAGAAGGAGTTAATGTCATTTAGTCAGGTCTAGAAGGAGTTAATGTCATTTAGTCAGGTCTAGAAGGAGTTAATGTCATTTAGTCAGGTCTAGAAGGAGTTAATGTCATTTAGTCAGGTCTAGAAGGAGTTAATGCAGAGTCATTTAGTCAGGTCTAGAAGGAGTTAATGTCATTTAGTCAGGTCTAGAAGGAGTTAATGCAGTCATTTAGTCAGGTCTAGAAGGAGTTAATGCAGTCATTTAGTCAGGTCGAGAAGGAGTTAATGCAGAGTCATTTAGTCAGGTCTAGAAGAAGACCGGGTAATGCTGATGAATTTAGTCAATTGGGACTAGGACACAAGTTAATGCAGAGTCATTTAGTCAATCAGGTCTAGAAGAAGACCATATATCAACAATGGATCAAACTGATGGGAACCCCCAGCCGTATCAAACCTCTCCTCTGGAACCCCAGCCGTATCAAACCTCTCCTCTGGAACCCCAGCCGTATCAAACCTCTCCTCTGGAACCCCAGCCGTATCAAACCTCTCCTCTGGAACCCCAGCCGTATCAAACCTCTCCTCTGGAACCCCAGCCGTATCAAACCTCTCCTCTGGAACCCCAGCCGTATCAAACCTCTCCTCTGGAACCCCAGCCGTATCAAACCTCTCCTCTGGAACCCCAGCCAAACCTCTCCTCTGGAACCCCAGCCGTATCAAACCTCTCCTCTGGAACCCCAGCCAAACCTCTCCTCTGGAACCCC
This sequence comes from Oncorhynchus keta, assembly GCF_023373465.1. Lineage (NCBI taxonomy): Eukaryota > Metazoa > Chordata > Actinopteri > Salmoniformes > Salmonidae > Oncorhynchus > Oncorhynchus keta. Next base: position 54,667,417 of record NC_068438.1, on the reverse strand, counting down.
AGCTCAAACCTCTCCTCTGGAACCCCAGCCGTATCAAACCTCTCCTCTGGAACCCCAGCCGTATCAAACCTCTCCTCTGGAACCCCAGCTGTTCAAACCTCTCCTCTGGAACCCCAGCCGTATCAAACCTCTCCTCTGGAACCCCAGCCGTATCAAACCTCTCCTCTGGAACCCCAGCCGTATCAAACCTCTCCTCTGGAACCCCAGCCGTATCAAATCTCTCCTCTGGAACCCCAGCCGTATCAAACCTCTCCTCTGGAACCCCAGCCGTATCAAATCTCTCCTCTGGAACCCCAGCCGTATCAAACCTCTCCTCTGGAACCCCAGCCGTATCAAACCTCTCCTCTGGAAACCCAGCTGTGAGTGAGGAGAGGTTTGGAACAGCTGGGGGTTCCCGAGGAGAGATTTGGAACAGCTGGGGGTTCCAGAGGAGAGGTTTGGAACAGCTGGGGGTTCCAGAGGAGAGGTTTGGAACAGCTGGGGGTTCCAGAGGAGAGGTTTGGAACAGCTGGGGGTTCCAGAGGAGAGGTTTGGAACAGCTGGGGGTTCCAGAGGAGAGGTTTGGAACAGCTGGGGGTTCCAGAGGAGAGGTTTGGAACAGCTGGGGGTTCCAGAGGAGAGATTTGGAACAGCTGGGGGTTCCCGAGGAGAGGTTTGGAACATCTGGGGGTTCCAGAGGAGTTGTTTGAAAACCACTACTCTAGTGACTGTGTGAAGGAGATCTCTGCCTCCACCATGTACTGTAGAGTTTTACAAGTTAGAAAACGTTTTATATAAGGGGACTTATATTCCATACCTTCATTAGATCCTGGAGTGACTGTGTGAAGGAGATCTCTGCCTCCACCATGTAGAACTCAGCCAGGTGACGTCTGCTCTGAGAGTTCTCTGCTCGGAACGTTGGTCCAAAAGTGTACACTCCAGGAAACGCCCTGGAAGAGACGTAGAACACACAAAGTATAAATACTGCATTCGTACAATACTCTCTCTGGATCTTATGAATGAGTGAGTGAGTGAGTGAGTGAGTGAGTGAGTGAGTGAGTGAGTGAGTGAGTGAGTGAGTGAGTGGGTGAGTGAGTGAGTGAGTGGGTGGGTGGGTGAGCGACCAAAAGACTGACTGAATGAAAGCATGGTACTGAGTTCCAGCATCTCCTCACCCAGCCATGACCTCCAGATGCAGCTGCCCAGAGACAGTCAGGTACGCTGGGACAGAGAAGAAGTGTTGGGGCCCTTCCTCATCCTGGTTCTTCACCTGACCTGCAGGCTGAGGGAAGATGGAAGACACATGAATCCTTCTCTTTACAATAACAACCAGATGTTCAAACAAAATTATTATGCGGAGGCTTTATTTACTGCACCATTTTGTTGTCGGACAGATCAGAATTGTAATTCTCACCTCAACCTGGAAGAGCTCTCCTGCTCCTTCACAGTCATTAGAGGTGAGGACTGGGGTGTGGACCTGAATAAAGCCCTTCTCCTGCAACAACACAGACATTATCATCCAGACTGGGGTGTGGACCTGAATAAAGCCCTTCTCCTGCAACAACACAGACATTATCATCCAGACTGGGGTGTGGACCTGAATACAGCCCTTCTCCTGCAACAACAACAACAACACAGACATTATCATTCAGACTGGGGTGTGGACCTGAATACAGCCCTTCTCCTGCAACAACACAGACATTATCATCCAGACTGGGGTGTGGACCTGAATAAAGCCCTTCTCCTGCAACAACACAGACATTATCATCCAGACTGGGGTGTGGACCTGAATACAGCCCTTCTCCTGCAACAACAACAACAACAACAGACATTATCATCCAGACTGGGGTGTGGACCTGAATAAAGCCCTTCTCCTGCAACAACAACAACAACACTGACATTATCACCCAGACTGGGGTGTGGACCTGAATACAGCCCTTCTCCTGCAACAACAACAGACATTATCACCCAACAACAACACTGACATTATCACCCAACAACAACACTGACATTATCACCCAACAACAACACAGACATTATCATCCAGACTGGGGTGTGGACCTGAATAAAGCCCTTCTCCTGCAACAACACAGACATTATCATCCAGACTGGGGTGTGGACCTGAATAAAGCCCTTCTCCTGCAACAACACAGACATTATCATCCAGACTGGGGTGTGGACCTGAATACAGCCCTTCTCCTGCAACAACAACAACAACACAGACATTATCATCCAGACTGGGGTGTGGACCTGAATACAGCCCTTCTCCTGCAACAACAACACAGACATTATCATCCAGACTGGGGTGTGGACCTGAATAAAGCCCTTCTCCTGCAACAACACAGACATTATCATCCAGACTGGGGTGTGGACCTGAATACAGCCCTTCTCCTGCAACAACACAGACATTATCATCCAGACTGGGGTGTGGACCTGAATACAGCCCTTCTCCTACAACAACACAGACATTATCATCCAGACTGGGGTGTGGACCTGAATACAGCCCTTCTCCTGCAACAACACAGACATTATCATCCAGACTGGGGTGTGGACCTGAATAAAGCCCTTCTCCTGCAACAACACAGACATTATCATCCAGACTGGGGTGTGGACCTGAATAAAGCCCTTCTCCTGCAACAACACAGACATTATCATCCAGACTGGGGTGTGGACCTGAATAAAGCCCTTCTCCTGCAACAACACAGACATTATCATCCAGACTGGGGTGTGGACCTGAATACAGCCCTTCTCCTGCAACAACAACAACACAGACATTATCACCCAGACTGGGGTGTGGACCTGAATACAGCCCTTCTCCTGCAACAACAACAACAACAGACATTATCATCCAGACTGGGGTGTGGACCTGAATAAAGCCCTTCTCCTGCAACAATGACATTTCACACTATTGGGTCATCTTGGATATTTTATTTTCACATTGTACTTTCCCGACATGGTTCCAGCACCAACGGTGGATGAGAAGACCAGACCAGACCGGCCCGGCAAAGCCTGGCTTGGGACAGTAGTGTGAAAAGGATATGAGTTGGTATAACAATGATATTCTATGCAAAGCCAACTGACATTTAATCCTGAGGTGCTGACCTGTTCACCGGACGTGCTACCTGTCCCAGACCTGCTGTTTTCAACTCTCTAGAGATAGCAGGAGTGGTAGAGATACTCTGAATGATCGGCTATGAAAAGCCAACTGATATTTACTCCTGAGGTGCTGACTTGCTGCACCCTCAACAACTACTGTGATTATTATTACTATTTGACCCTGCTGGTCATTTATGAACATTTGAACATCTTGGTCATGTTCTGTTATAATCTCCACCCAGCACAGCCAGAAGAGGACTGGCCACCGCTCATAGCCTGGTTCCTCTCTAGGTTTATAATCTCCACCCAGCACAGCCAGAAGAGGACTGGCCACCCCTCATAGCCTGGTTCCTCTCTAGGTTTATAATCTCCACCCAGCACAGCCAGAAGAGGACTGGCCACCCCTCATAGCCTGGTTCCTCTCTAGGTTTATAATCTCCACCCAGCACAGCCAGAAGAGGACTGGCCACCCCTCATAGCCTGGTTCCTCTCTAGGTTTATAATCTCCACCCAGCACAGCCAGAAGAGGACTGGCCACCCCTCATAGCCTGGTTCCTCTCTAGGTTTATAATCTCCACCCAGCACAGCCAGAAGAGGACTGGCCACCGCTCATAGCCTGGTTCCTCTCTAGGTTTATAATCTCCACCCGGCACAGCCAGAAGAGGACTGGCCACCCCTCATAGCCTGGTTCCTCTCTAGGTTTATAATCTCCACCCAGCACAGCCAGAAGAGGACTGGCCACCCCACATAGCCTGGTTCCTCTCTAGGTTTCTAGAGTTTTTCCTAGCCACCGTGCTTCTACACCTGCATTGCTTGCTGTTTGGGGTTTTAGAAGGGCTTTATAATACATTTGATTGATTGATATTCTAGTCTACTGGTCTAACATTGGTCTCATCTCACCTTGAAATATTGCTGTATAGCAGTGGTGGCTTCGCTGCGTATTCTCAGCAGAGAACTGAAGGCGTTGGTTTTACACCTCAAGTGAGGAAACTGACGGATGTATTCCAGACCATGTTTCTCCTTGATCTTAAAGGGGAAGTCCTGAAACAACAGAGCATGAGAAAGGTTATATATTTACATTCTCCAACCACATCTATCTGGTTATATATTTACATTCTCCAACCACATCTATCTGGTTATATATTTACATTCTCCAACCACATCTATCTGGTTATATATTTACATTCTCCAACCACATCTATCTGGTTATATATTTACAGGTTATATTTTACATAACCACATCTATTTACATTCTCCAACCACATCTATCTGGTTATATATTTACCACAGGTTACATTCTCCAACCACATCAATCAGGTTATATATTTACATTCTCCAACCACATCTATCAGGTTATATATTTACATTCTCCAACCACATCTATCTGGTTATATATTTACCATTCATTCTCCAACCACATCAATCAGGTTATATATTTACATTCTCCAACCACATCTATCAGGTTATATATTTACATTCTCCAACCACATCTATCTGGTTATATATTTACATTCTCCAACCACATCTATCTGGTTATATATTTACCACAGGGTTACATTCTCCAACCACATCAATCAGGTTATATATTTACATTCTCCAACCACATCTATCAGGTTATATATTTACATTCTCCAACCACATCTATCTGGTTATATTTTACATTCTCCAACCACATCTATCTGGTTATATATTTACCACAGGGTTACATTCTCCAACCACATCAATCAGGTTATATATTTACATTCTCCAACCACATCTATCAGGTTATATATTTACATTCTCAACCACATCTATCTGGTTATATATTTACCACAGGGTTACATTCTCCAACCACATCAATCAGGTTATATATTTACATTCTCCAACCACATCTATCAGGTTATATATTTACATTCTCCAACCACATCTATCTGGTTATATATTTACATTCTCCAACCACATCTATCTGGTTATATATTTACCACAGGGTTACATTCTCCAACCACATCTATCTGGTTATATATTTACATCTAACCACATCTATCTGGTTATATATTTACATTCTCCAACCACATCTATCAGGTTATATATTTACATTCTCCAACCACATCAATTAGGTTATATATTTACCACAGGGTTACAGGGTTATATATTTACATTCTCCAACCACATCAATTAGGTTATATATTTACCACAGGGTTACATTCTCCAACCACATCTATCTGGTTATATATTTACATTCTCCAACCACATCTATCTGGTTATATATTTACATTCTCCAACCACATCTATCTGGTTATATATTTACCACAGGGTTACATTCTCCAACCACATCTATCTGGTTATATATTTACATTCTCCAACCACATCTATCTGGTTATATATTAACCACAGGGTTACATTCTCCAACCACATCTATCAGGTTATATATTTACATTCTCCAACCACATCTATCTGGTTATATATTTACCACAGGGTTACATTCTCCAACCACATCAATTAGGTTATATATTTACCACAGGGTTACATTCTCCAACCACATCTATCAGGTTATATATTTACCACAGGGTTACATTCTCCAACCACATCTATCAGGTTATATATTTACCACAGGGTTACATTCTCCAACCACATCAATTAGGTTATATATTTACATTCTCCAACCACATCTATCTGGTTATATATTTACATTCTCCAACCACATCTATCTGGTTATATATTTACATTCTCCAACCACATCTATCTGGTTATATATTTACCACAGGGTTACATTCTCCAACCACATCAATCTGGTTATATATTTACATTCTCCAACCACATCAATTAGGTTATATATTTACCACAGGGTTACATTCTCCAACCACATCTATCTGGTTATATATTTACATTCTCCAACCACATCAATCAGGTTATATATTTACCACAGGGTTACATTCTCAACCACATCAATTAGGTTATATATTTACCACAGGGTTACATTCTCCAACCACATCAATTAGGTTATATATTTACCACAGGGTTACATTCTCCAACCACATCAATCAGGTTATATATTTACCACAGAGTTACATTCTCCAAACACATCAATCAGGTTATCATTCTCCAAACACATCAATCAGGTTATATATTTACCACAGGGTTACATTCTCCAACCACATCAATCAGGTTATATATTTACCACAGAGTTACATTCTCCAACCACATCTATCAGGTTATATATTTACCACAGGGTTACATTCTCCAACCACATCAATCAGGTTATATATTTACCACAGAGTTACATTCTCCAAACACATCAATCAGGTTATATATTTACCACAGGGTTACATTCTCCAACCACATCAATCAGGTTATATATTTACATTCTCCAACCACATCAATCAGGTTATATATTTACCACAGGGTTACATTCTCCAACACATCTATCTGGTTATATATTTACCACAGGGTTACATTCTCCAACCACATCAATTAGGTTATATATTTACCACAGGGTTACATTCTCCAAACACATCAATCAGGTTATATATTTACCACAGGGTTACATTCTCCAACCACATCTATCTGGTTATATATTTACCATTACTTCTCAACCACATCTATCTGGTTATATATTTACCACAGGGTTACATTCTCCAACCACATCAATCAGGTTATATATTTACATTCTCCAACCACATCAATTAGGTTATATATTTACCAACCACATTCTCCAAACACATCTATCTGGTTATATATTTACCACAGGGTTACATTCTCCAACCACATCAATCAGGTTATATATTTACCACAGGGTTACATTCTCCAACCACATCAATTAGGTTATATATTTACCACAGGGTTACATTCTCCAAACACATCAATCAGGTTATATATTTACCACAGGGTTACATTCTCCAACCACATCTATCTGGTTATATATTTACCACAGGGTTACATTCTCCAACCACATCAATCAGGTTATATATTTACCACAGGGTTACATTCTCCAACCACATCTATCAGGTTATATATTTACCACAGGGTTACATTCTCCAACCACATCTATCTGGTTATATATTTACCACAGGGTTACATTCTCCAACCACATCTATCAGGTTATATATTTACCACAGGGTTACATTCTCAACCACATCAATCAGGTTATATATTTACATTCTCCAAACACATCAATCAGGTTATATATTTACCACAGGTTATTCTCCAACCACATCTATCTGGTTATATATTTACCACAGGGTTACATTCTCCAACCACATCTATCTGGTTATATATTTACATTCTCCAAACACATCAATCAGGTTATATATTTACCACAGGGTTACATTCTCAAGCACATCTATCTGGTTATATATTTACCACAGGGTTACATTCTCCAACCACATCAATCAGGTTATATATTTACCACAGGGTTACATTCTCCAACCACATCTATCAGGTTATATATTTACCACAGGGTTACATTCTCCAACCACATCTATCTGGTTATATCTGGGTTACATTCTCCAACCACATCAATCAGGTTATATATTTACCACAGGGTTACATTCTCCAACCACATCAATAGGTTATATATTTACTTACATTCTCCAACCACATCAATTAGGTTATATATTTACCACAGGGTTACATTCTCCAACCACATCAATCAGGTTATATATTTACCACAGGGTTACATTCTCCAACCACATCTATCTGGTTATATATTTACCACAGGGTTACATTCTCCAACCACATCTATCTGGTTATATATTTACCACAGGGTTACATTCTCCAAACACATCTATCAGGTTATATATTTACATTCTCCAACCACATCTATCAGGTTATATATTTACATTCTCCAAACACATCTATCTGGTTATATATTTACATTCTCCAACCACATCAATCAGGTTATATATTTACCACAGGGTTACATTCTCCAACCACATCTATCTGGTTATATATTTACATTCTCCAACCACATCTATCAGGTTATATATTTACATTCTCCAACCACATCTATCAGGTTATATATTTACCACAGGGTTACATTCTCCAACCACATCTATCTGGTTATATATTTACCACAGGGTTACATTCTCCAACCACATCTATCTGGTTATATATTTACATTCTCCAACCACATCTATCAGGTTATATATTTACATTCTCCAACCACATCAATCAGGTTATATATTTACCACAGGGTTACATTCTCCAACCACATCTATCTGGTTATATATTTACCACAGGGTTACATTCTCCAACCACATCTATCTGGTTATATATTTACCACAGGGTTACATTCTCCAACCACATCTATCTGGTTATATATTTACCACAGGGTTACATTCTCCAACCACATCAATCAGGTTATATATTTACCACAGGGTTACATTCTCCAACCACATCAATCAGGTTATATATTTACCACAGGGTTACATTCTCCAACCACATCAATCAGGTTATATATTTACCACAGGGTTACATTCTCCAACCACATCTATCTGGTTATATATTTACCACAGGGTTACATTCTCCAACCACATCAATCAGGTTATATATTTACCACAGGGTTACATTCTCCAACCACATCAATTAGGTTATATATTTACCACAGGGTTACATTCTCCAACCACATCAATCAGGTTATATATTTACCACAGGGTTACATTCTCCAACCACATCTATCTGGTTATATATTTACATTCTCCAACCACATCAATCAGGTTATATATTTACATTCTCCAACCACATCTATCTGGTTATATATTTACATTCTCCAACCACATCTATCTGGTTATATATTTACATTCTCCAACCACATCTATCAGGTTATATATTTACATTCTCCAACCACATCTATCTGGTTATATATTTACATTCTCCAACCACATCTATCTGGTTATATATTTACATTCTCCAACCACATCTATCAGGTTATATATTTACCACAGGGTTACATTCTCCAACCACATCTATCTGGTTATATATTTACCACAGGGTTACATTCTCCAACCACATCTATCAGGTTATATATTTACCACAGGGTTACATTCTCCAACCACATCTATCTGGTTATATATTTACATTCTCCAACCACATCTATGTGGTTATATATTTACCACAGGGTTACATTCTCCAACCACATCAATCAGGTTATATATTTACCACAGGGTTACATTCTCCAACCACATCTATCTGGTTATATATTTACCACAGGGTTACATTCTCCAACCACATCTATCTGGTTATATATTTACCACAGGGTTACATTCTCCAACCACATCTATCTGGTTATATATTTACCACAGGGTTACATTCTCCAACCACATCTATCTGGTTATATATTTACATTCTCCAACCACATCAATTAGGTTATATATTTACCACAGGGTTACATTCTCCAACCACATCTATCTGGTTATATATTTACATTCTCCAACCACATCAATTAGGTTATATATTTACCACAGGGTTACATTCTCCAACCACATCAATTAGGTTATATATTTACCACAGGGTTACATTCTCCAATCACATCAATTAGGTTATATATTTACCACAGGGTTACATTCTCCAACCACATCAATCAGGTTATATATTTACCACAGAGTTACATTCTCCAAACACATCAATCAGGTTATATATTTACATTCTCCAAACACATCAATCAGGTTATATATTTACATTCTCCAACCACATCTATCAGGTTATATATTTACATTCTCCAAACACATCTATCTGGTTATATATTTACATTCTCCAACCACATCAATCAGGTTATATATTTACCACAGGGTTACATTCTCCAACCACATCTATCTGGTTATATATTTACATTCTCCAACCACATCAATCAGGTTATATATTTACCACAGGGTTACATTCTCCAACCACATCTATCTGGTTATATATTTACATTCTCCAACCACATCAATCAGGTTATATATTTACCACAGGGTTACATTCTCCAACCACATCAATCAGGTTATATATTTACCACAGGGTTACATTCTCCAACCACATCTATCTGGTTATATATTTACCACAGGGTTACATTCTCCAACCACATCAATCAGGTTATATATTTACCACAGAGTTACATTCTCCAAACACATCAATCAGGTTATATATTTACATTCTCCAAAACATCAATCAGGTTATATATTTACCACAGGGTTACATTCTCCAACCACATCAATCAGGTTATATATTTACCACAGAGTTACATTCTCCAACCACATCTATCAGGTTATATATTTACCACAGGGTTACATTCTCCAACCACATCAATCAGGTTATATATTTACCACAGAGTTACATTCTCCAAACACATCAATCAGGTTATATATTTACCACAGGGTTACATTCTCCAACCACATCAATCAGGTTATATATTTACCACAGAGTTACATTCTCCAACCACATCTATCTGGTTATATATTTACCACAGGGTTACATTCTCCAACCACATCAATCAGGTTATATATTTACATTCTCCAACCACATCAATCAGGTTATATATTTACCACAGGGTTACATTCTCCAAACACATCTATCTGGTTATATATTTACCACAGGGTTACATTCTCCAACCACATCAATTAGGTTATATATTTACCACAGGGTTACATTCTCCAAACACATCAATCAGGTTATATATTTACCACAGGGTTACATTCTCCAACCACATCTATCTGGTTATATATTTACCACAGGGTTACATTCTCCAACCACATCTATCTGGTTATATATTTACCACAGGGTTACATTCTCCAACCACATCAATCAGGTTATATATTTACATTCTCCAACCACATCAATTAGGTTATATATTTACCACAGGGTTACATTCTCCAAACACATCTATCTGGTTATATATTTACCACAGGTTACATTCTCCAACCACATCAATCAGGTTATATATTTACCACAGGGTTACATTCTCCAACCACATCAATTAGGTTATATATTTACCACAGGGTTACATTCTCCAAACACATCAATCAGGTTATATATTTACATTCTCCAACCACATCTATGTGGTTATATATTTACCACAGGGTTACATTCTCCAACCACATCAATCAGGTTATATATTTACCACAGGGTTACATTCTCCAACCACATCTATGTGGTTATATATTTACATTCTCCAACCACATCTATCAGGTTATATATTTACCACAGGGTTACATTCTCCAACCACATCAATCAGGTTATATATTTACCACAGGGTTACATTCTCCAACCACATCTATCAGGTTATATATTTACATTCTCCAACCACATCTATCAGGTTATATATTTACCACAGGGTTACATTCTCCAACCACATCTATCTGGTTATATATTTACCACAGGGTTACATTCTCCAACCACATCTATCAGGTTATATATTTACCACAGGGTTACATTCTCCAACCACATCAATCAGGTTATATATTTACATTCTCCAAACACATCAATCAGGTTATATATTTACCACAGGGTTACATTCTCCAACCACATCTATCTGGTTATATATTTACCACAGGGTTACATTCTCCAACCACATCTATCTGGTTATATATTTACATTCTCCAACCACATCTATCAGGTTAAATATTTACCACAGGGTTACATTCTCCAACCACATCTATCTGGTTATATATTTACCACAGGGTTACATTCTCCAACCACATCAATCAGGTTATATATTTACCACAGGGTTACATTCTCCAACCACATCTATCAGGTTATATATTTACATTCTCCAACCACATCTATCTGGTTATATATTAACCACAGGGTTACATTCTCCAACCACATCTATCAGGTTATATATTTACATTCTCCAACCACATCTATCTGGTTATATATTTACCACAGGGTTACATTCTCCAACCACATCAATTAGGTTATATATTTACCACAGGGTTACATTCTCCAACCACATCTATCAGGTTATATATTTACCACAGGGTTACATTCTCCAACCACATCAATTAGGTTATATATTTACCACAGGGTTACATTCTCCAACCACATCAATCAGGTTATATATTTACCACAGGGTTACATTCTCCAACCACATCTATCAGGTTATATATTTACATTCTCCAACCACATCTATCAGGTTATATATTTACATTCTCCAACCACATCTATCAGGTTATATATTTACATTCTCCAACCACATCAATCAGGTTATATATTTACCACAGGGTTACATTCTCCAACCACATCTATCTGGTTATATATTTACCACAGGGTTACATTCTCCAACCACATCTATCTGGTTATATATTTACATTCTCCAACCACATCTATCAGGTTATATATTTACATTCTCCAACCACATCTATCAGGTTATATATTTACCACAGGGTTACATTCTCCAACCACATCTACCTGGTTATATATTTACATTCTCCAACCACATCTATCAGGTTATATATTTACATTCTCCAACCACATCAATCAGGTTATATATTTACCACAGGGTTACATTCTCCAACCACATCTATCTGGTTATATATTTACCACAGGGTTACATTCTCCAACCACATCTATCTGGTTATATATTTACCACAGGGTTACATTCTCCAACCACATCTATCTGGTTATATATTTACCACAGGGTTACATTCTCCAACCACATCAATCAGGTTATATATTTACCACAGGGTTACATTCTCCAACCACATCAATCAGGTTATATATTTACCACAGGGTTACATTCTCAACCACATCAATCAGGTTATATATTTACCACAGGGTTACATTCTCCAACCACATCTATCTGGTTATATATTTACCACAGGGTTACATTCTCCAACCACATCAATCAGGTTATATATTTACCACAGGGTTACATTCTCCAACCACATCAATTAGGTTATATATTTACCACAGGGTTACATTCTCCAACCACATCAATCAGGTTATATATTTACCACAGGGTTACATTCTCCAACCACATCTATCTGGTTATATATTTACATTCTCCAACCACATCAATCAGGTTATATATTTACATTCTCCAACCACATCTATCTGGTTATATATTTACATTCTCCAACCACATCTATCTGGTTATATATTTACATTCTCCAACCACATCTATCAGGTTATATATTTACATTCTCCAACCACATCTATCTGGTTATATATTTACATTCTCCAACCACATCTATCTGGTTATATATTTACATTCTCCAACCACATCTATCAGGTTATATATTTACCACAGGGTTACATTCTCCAACCACATCTATCTGGTTATATATTTACCACAGGGTTACATTCTCCAACCACATCTATCTGGTTATATATTTACCACAGGGTTACATTCTCCAACCACATCTATCTGGTTATATATTTACCACAGGGTTACATTCTCCAACCACATCTATCTGGTTATATATTTACCACAGGGTTACATTCTCCAACCACATCTATCTGGTTATATATTTACCACAGGGTTACATTCTCCAACCACATCTATCTGGTTATATATTTACCACAGGGTTACATTCTCCAACCACATCTATCTGGTTATATATTTACCACAGGGTTACATTCTCCAACCACATCTATCTGGTTATATATTTACATTCTCCAACCACATCAATCAGGTTATATATTTACATTCTCCAACCACATCTATCTGGTTATATATTTACATTCTCCAACCACATCTATCAGGTTATATATTTACATTCTCCAACCACATCTATCTGGTTATATATTTACATTCTCCAACCACATCTATCTGGTTATATATTTACATTCTCCAACCACATCTATCAGGTTATATATTTACCACAGGGTTACATTCTCCAACCACATCAATCAGGTTCTATATTTACCACAGGGTTACATTCTCCAACCACATCTATCTGGTTATATATTTACCACAGGGTTACATTCTCCAACCACATCAATCAGGTTATATATTTACATTCTCCAACCACATCTATCAGGTTATATATTTACATTCTCCAACCACATCTATCAGGTTAAATATTTACATTCTCCAACCACATCTATCAGGTTATATATTTACATTCTCCAACCACATCTATCAGGTTATATATTTACATTCTCCAACCACATCTATCTGGTTATATATTTACATTCTCCAACCACATCTATCTGGTTATATATTTACCACAGGGTTACATTCTCCAACCACATCTATCAGGTTATATATTTACCACAGGGTTACATTCTCCAACCACATCTATCAGGTTATATATTTACATTCTCCAACCACATCTATCTGGTTATATATTTACATTCTCCAACCACATCTATCTGGTTATATATTTACCACAGGGTTACATTCTCCAACCACATCTATCTGGTTATATATTTACCACAGGGTTACATTCTCCAACCACATATATCAGGTTATATATTTACATTCTCCAACCACATCAATCAGGTTATATATTTACCACAGGGTTACATTCTCCAACCACATCTATCAGGTTATATATTTACATTCTCCAACCACATCTATCTGGTTATATATTTACATTCTCCAACCACATCTATGTGGTTATATATTTACATTCTCCAACCACATCTATCTGGTTATATATTTACCACAGGGTTACATTCTCCAACCACATCTATCTGGTTATATATTTACATTCTCCAACCACATCTATCAGGTTATATATTTACATTCTCCAACCACATCTATCAGGTTATATATTTACATTCTCCAACCACATCTATCAGGTTATATATTTACATTCTCCAACCACATCTATCAGGTTATATATTTACATTCTCCAACCACATCTATCAGGTTAAATATTTACATTCTCCAACCACATCTATCAGGTTATATATTTACATTCTCCAACCACATCTATCAGGTTATATATTTACCACAGGGTTACATTCTCCAACCACATCTATCTGGTTATATATTTACCACAGGGTTACATTCTCCAACCACATCTATCAGGTTATATATTTACATTCTCCAACCACATCTATCTGGTTATATATTTACCACAGGGTTACATTCTCCAACCACATCTATCTGGTTATATATTTACCACAGGGTTACATTCTCCAACCACATCTATCAGGTTATATATTTACATTCTCCAACCACATCAATCAGGTTATATATTTACCACAGGGTTACATTCTCCAACCACATCTATCAGGTTATATATTTACATTCTCCAACCACATCTATCTGGTTATATATTTACATTCTCCAACCACATCTATGTGGTTATATATTTACATTCTCCAACCACATCTATCTGGTTATATATTTACCACAGGGTTACATTCTCCAACCACATCTATCTGGTTATATATTTACATTCTCCAACCACATCTATCAGGTTATATATTTACATTCTCCAACCACATCTATCAGGTTATATATTTACATTCTCCAACCACATCTATCTGGTTATATATTTACATTCTCCAACCACATCTATCAGGTTATATATTTACATTCTCCAACCACATCTATCTGGTTATATATTTACATTCTCCAACCACATCTATCTGGTTATATATTTACATTCTCCAACCACATCTATCTGGTTATATATTTACCACAGGGTTACATTCTCCAACCACATCTATCTGGTTATATATTTACATTCTCCAACCACATCTATCTGGTTATATATTTACCACAGGGTTACATTCTCCAACCACATCTATCTGGTTATATATTTACCACAGGGTTACATTCTCCAACCACATCTATCTGGTCAGCCTGCAGTTCCACGTCCTGCTTGCGGCTGGGACTGGTGACCAGGATTCCTGAGATCTCCACAGCACTCCCAAACGTCAGCAGTCTGGAGAAGAAGAACCAACCAGGAAAGAACAGAGAAGTGATAATCAAGTCAATGAAAATGACTCATGACAGGTAATAATATAGTAATATATCACATAACTACACAAGTCACTTCAACCCGAAGGGAAGAGGGTGTTATGGGCCCTGGTCTAAAACAGGGAAGAGGGTGTTATGGGCCCTGGTCTAAAACAGGGAAGAGGGTGTTATGGGCCCTGGTCTAAAGTAGTACACTATACAGGGAAGAGGGTACTATGGGCCCTGGTCTAAAGTAGTACACTATACAGGGAAGAGGGTACTATGGGCCCTGGTCTAAAGTAGTGCACTATACAGGGAAGAGGGTGCTATGGGCCCTGGTCTAAAGTAGTGCACTATACAGGGAAGAGGGTACTATGGGCCCTGGTCTAAAGTAGTACACTATACAGGGAAGAGGGTGCTATGGGCCCTGGTCTAAAGTAGTGCACTATACAGGGAAGAGGGTGTTATGGGCCCTGGTCTAAAGTAGTGCACTATACAGGGAAGAGGGTACTATGGGCCCTGGTCTAAAGTAGTACACTATACAGGGAAGAGGGTGCTATGGGCCCTGGTCTAAAGTAGTGCACTATACAGGGAAGAGGGTACTATGGGCCCTGGTCTAAAGTAGTACACTATACAGGGAAGAGGGTGCTATGGGCCCTGGTCTAAAGTAGTACACTATACAGGGAAGAGGGTGCTATGGGCCCTGGTCTAAAGTAGTGCACTATACAGGGAAGAGGGTGTTATGGACCCTGGTCTAAAGTAGTACACTATACAGGGAAGAGGGTGCTATGGGCCCTGGTCTAAAGTAGTGCACTATACAGGGAAGAGGGTGCTATGGGCCCTGGTCTAAAGTAGTGCACTATACAGGGAAGAGGGTGCTATGGGCCCTGGTCTAAAGTAGTACACTATACAGGGAAGAGGGTGTTATGGGCCCTGGTCTAAAGTAGTACACTATACAGGGAAGAGGGTGTTATGGGCCCTGGTCTAAAGTAGTGCACTATACAGGGAAGAGGGTGCTATGGGCCCTGGTCTAAAGTAGTGCACTATACAGGGAAGAGGGTGCTATGGGCCCTGGTCTAAAGTAGTACACTATACAGGGAAGAGGGTGCTATGGGCCCTGGTCTAAAACAGGGAAGAGGGTGTTATGGGCCCTGGTCTAAAGTAGTGCACTATACAGGGAAGAGGGTGTTATGGGCCCTGGTCTAAAACAGGGAAGAGGGTGTTATGGGCCCTGGTCTAAAGTAGTGCACTATACAGGGAAGAGGGTGTTATGGACCCTGGTCTAAAGTAGTACACTATACAGGGAAGAGGGTGCTATGGGCCCTGGTCTAAAGTAGTGCACTATACAGGGAAGAGGGTGCTATGGGCCCTGGTCTAAAGTAGTACACTATACAGGGAAGAGGGTGTTATGGGCCCTGGTCTAAAACAGGGAAGAGGGTGTTATGGGCCCTGGTCTAAAGTAGTACACTATACAGGGAAGAGGGTGCTATGGGCCCTGGTCTAAAGTAGTGCACTATACAGGGAAGAGGGTGCTATGGGCCCTGGTCTAAAGTAGTACACTATACAGGGAAGAGGGTGTTATGGGCCCTGGTCTAAAGTAGTACACTATACAGGGAAGAGGGTGCTATGGGCCCTGGTCTAAAGTAGTACACTATACAGGGAAGAGGGTGTTATGGACCCTGGTCTAAAGTAGTGCACTATACAGGGAAGATGGTGCTATGGGCCCTGGTCTAAAACAGGGAAGAGGGTGCTGTGGGCCCTGGTCTAAAGTAGTGCACTATACAGGGAAGAGGGTGCTATGGGCCCTGGTCTAAAGTAGTACACTTTACAGGGAAGAGGGTGCTATGGGCCCTGGTCTAAAGTAGTGCACTATACAGGGAAGAGGGTGCTATGGGCCCTGGTCTAAAGTAGTGCACTATACAGGGAAGAGGGTGCTATGGGCCCTGGTCTAAAACAGGGAAGAGGGTGTTATGGGCCCTGGTCTAAAGTAGTACACTATACAGGGAAGAGGGTGCTATGGGCCCTGGTCTAAAGTAGTGCACTATACAGGGAAGAGGGTGTTATGGGCCCTGGTCTAAAGTAGTGCACTATACAGGGAAGAGGGTGCTATGGGTCCTGGTCTAAAGTAGTACACTATACAGGGAAGAGGGTGCTATGGGCCCTGGTCTAAAGTAGTACACTATACAGGGAAGAGGGTGCTATGGGCCCTGGTCTAAAGTAGTACACTATACAGGGAAGAGGGTGCTATGGGCCCTGGTCTAAAGTAGTACACTATACAGGGAAGAGGGTGCTATGGGCCCTGGTCTAAAGTAGTACACTATACAGGGAAGAGGGTGCTATGGGTCCTGGTCTAAAGTAGTACACTATACAGGGAAGAGGGTGTTATGGGCCCTGGTCTAAAGTAGTACACTATACAGGGAAGAGGGTGCTATGGGCCCTGGTCTAAAACAGTAGTACACTAACAGGGAAGAGGGTGCTATGGGCCCTGGTCTAAAGTAGTGCACTATACAGGGAAGAGGGTGCTATGGGCCCTGGTCTAAAACAGGGAAGAGGGTGCTATGGGCCCTGGTCTAAAGTAGTGCACTATACAGGAAGAGGGTGCTATGGGCCCTGGTCTAAAGTAGTACACTATACAGGGAAGAGGGTGCTATGGGCCCTGGTCTAAAACAGGGAAGAGGGTGCTATGGGCCCTGGTCTAAAGTAGTACACTATACAGGGAAGAGGGTGTTATGGGCCCTGGTCTAAAGTAGTACACTATACAGGGAAGAGGGTGCTATGGGCCCTGGTCTAAAGTAGTACACTATACAGGGAAGAGGGTGCTATGGGTCCTGGTCTAAAGTAGTACACTATACAGGGAAGAGGGTGCTATGGGTCCTGGTCTAAAGTAGTACACTATACAGGGAAGAGGGTGCTATGGGTCCTGGTCTAAAGTAGTACACTATACAGGGAAGAGGGTGCTATGGGTCCTGGTCTAAAACAGGGAAGAGGGTGCTATGGGCCCTGGTCTAAAGTAGTACACTATACAGGGAAGAGGGTGCTATGGGTCCTGGTCTAAAGTAGTACACTATACAGGGAAGAGGGTGCTATGGGCCCAAGTCTAAAACAGGGAAGAGGGTGCTATGGGTCCTGGTCTAAAGTAGTGCACTATACAGGGAAGAGGGTGCTATGGGCCCTAGTCTAAAGTAGTACCCTATACAGGGAAGAGGGTGCTATGGGTCCTGGTCTAAAGTAGTACACTATACAGGGAAGAGGGTGCTATGGGTCCTGGTCTAAAGTAGTACACTATACAGGGAAGAGGGTGTTATGGGCCCTGGTCTAAAGTAGTACACTATACAGGGAAGAGGGTGCTATGGGCCCTGGTCTAAAGTAGTGCACTATACAGGGAAGAGGGTGTTATGGGCCCTGGTCTAAAGTAGTACACTATACAGGGAAGAGGGTGCTATGGGCCCTGGTCTAAAGTAGTACACTATACAGGGAAGAGGGTGCTATGGGCCCTGGTCTAAAGTAGTACACTATACAGGGAAGAGGGTGTTATGGGTCCTGGTCTAAAGTAGTGCACTATACAGGGAAGAGGGTGCTATGGGCCCTGGTCTAAAACAGGGAAGAGGGTGCTATGGGTCCTGGTCTAAAGTAGTACACTATACAGGGAAGAGGGTGCTATGGGCCCTGGTCTAAAGTAGTACACTATACAGGGAAGAGGGTGTT
Source organism: Oncorhynchus keta (assembly GCF_023373465.1). Classification (NCBI taxonomy): domain Eukaryota; kingdom Metazoa; phylum Chordata; class Actinopteri; order Salmoniformes; family Salmonidae; genus Oncorhynchus; species Oncorhynchus keta. The sequence continues at coordinate 54,647,826 of NC_068438.1, read as the reverse complement.
ATGGGCCCTGGTCTAAAGTAGTACACTATACAGGGAAGAGGGTGCTATGGGCCCTGGTCTAAAGTAGTGCACTATACAGGGAAGAGGGTGCTATGGGCCCTGGTCTAAAGTAGTGCACTATACAGGGAAGAGGGTGCTATGGGCCCTGGTCTAAAGTAGTACACTATACAGGGAAGAGGGTGCTATGGGCCCTGGTCTAAAGTAGGAAGAGGGTGCACTATACAGGGAAGAGGGTGCTATGGGCCCTGGTCTAAAGTAGTACACTATACAGGGAAGAGGGTGCTATGGGCCCTGGTCTAAAGTAGTACACTATACAGGGAAGAGGGGTGCTATGGGCCCTGGTCTAAAGTAGTACACTATACAGGGAAGAGGGTGCTATGGGCCCTGGTCTAAAGTAGTACACTATACAGGGAAGAGGGTGCTATGGGCCCTGGTCTAAAGTAGTACACTATACAGGGAAGAGGGTGCTATGGGCCCTGGTCTAAAGTAGTACACTATACAGGGAAGAGGGTGTTATGGGTGCTATGGGCCCTGGTCTAAAGTAGTGCACTATACAGGGAAGAGGGTGCTATGGGCCCTGGTCTAAAGTAACATACAGGGAAGAGGGTGCTATGGGCCCTGGTCTAAAGTAGTACACTATACACTATACAGGGAAGAGGGTGCTATGGGCCCTGGTCTAAAGTAGTACACTATACAGGAAGAGGGTGCTATGGGCCCTGGTCTAAAGTAGTACACTATACAGGGAAGAGGGTGCTATGGGCCCTGGTCTAAAGTAGTACACTATACAGGGAAGAGGGTGTTATGGGCCCTGGTCTAAAGTAGTACACTATACAGGGAAGAGGGTGCTATGGGCCCTGGTCTAAAGTAGTACACTATACAGGGAAGAGGGTGTTACCCTGGTCAAAACAGGGAAGAGGGTGCTATGGGCCCTGGTCTAAAGTAGTACACTATACAGGGAAGAGGGTGCTATGGGCCCTGGTCTAAAGTAACAGGGAAGAGGGTGCTATGGGCCCTGGTCTAAAGTAGTGCACTATACAGGGAAGAGGGTGCTATGGGCCCTGGTCTAAAGTAGTGCACTATACAGGGAAGAGGGTGCTATGGGCCCTGGTCTAAAGTAGTGCACTATACAGGGAAGAGGGTGCTATGGGCCCTGGTCTAAAGTAGTACACTATACAGGGAAGAGGGTGCTATGGGCCCTGGTCTAAAGTAGTACACTATACAGGGAAGAGGGTGCTATGGGCCCTGGTCTAAAGTAGTACACTATACAGGGAAGAGGGTGCTATGGGCCCTGGTCTAAAGTAGTACACTATACAGGGAAGAGGGTGCTATGGGCCCTGGTCTAAAGTAGTACACTATACAGGGAAGAGGGTGCTATGGGCCCTGGTCTAAAGTAGTACACTATACAGGGAAGAGGGTGTTATGGGCCCTGGTCTAAAGTAGTACACTATACAGGGAAGAGGGTGTTATGGGCCCTGGTCTAAAGTAGTACACTATACAGGGAAGAGGGTGCTATGGGCCCTGGTCTAAAACAGGGAAGAGGGTGTTATGGGCCCTGGTCTAAAACAGGGAAGAGGGTGCTATGGGCCCTGGTCTAAAGTAGTGCACTATACAGGGAAGAGGGTGCTATGGGCCCTGGTCTAAAACAGGGAAGAGGGTGCTATGGGCCCTGGTCTAAAGTAGTGCACTATACAGGGAAGAGGGTGCTATGGGCCCTGGTCTAAAGTAGTGCACTATACAGGGAAGAGGGTGTTATGGGCCCTGGTCTAAAGTAGTACACTATACAGGGAAGAGGGTGCTATGGGCCCTGGTCTAAAGTAGTGCACTATACAGGGAAGAGGGTGCTATGGGCCCTGGTCTAAAGTAGTACACTATACAGGGAAGAGGGTGCTATGGGCCCTGGTCTAAAGTAGTACACTATACAGGGAAGAGGGTGTTATGGGCCCTGGTCTAAAACAGGGAAGTGCACTATACAGGGAAGAGGGTGCTATGGGCCCTGGTCTAAAGTAGTACACTATACAGGAAGAGGGTGCTATGGGCCCTGGTCTAAAGTAGTACACTATACAGGGAAGAGGGTGTTATGGGCCCTGGTCTAAAGTAGTACACTATACAGGGAAGAGGGTGTTATGGGCCCTGGTCTAAAGTAGTACACTATACAGGGAAGAGGGTGCTATGGGCCCTGGTCTAAAGTAGTACACTATACAGGAAGAGGGTGTTATGGGCCCTGGTCTAAAACAGGGAAGAGGGTGCTATGGGCCCTGGTCTAAAGTAGTACACTGCTATGGGCCCTGGTCTAAAACAGGGAAGAGGGTGCTATGGGCCCTGGTCTAAAGTAGTGCACTATACAGGGAAGAGGGTGCTATGGGCCCTGGTCTAAAGTAGTACACTATACAGGGAAGAGGGTGCTATGGGCCCTGGTCTAAAACAGGGAAGAGGGTGCTATGGGCCCTGGTCTAAAGTAGTACACTATACAGGGAAGAGGGTGTTATGGGCCCTGGTCTAAAGTAGTACACTATACAGGGAAGAGGGTGCTATGGGCCCTGGTCTAAAGTAGTACACTATACAGGGAAGAGGGTGCTATGGGCCCTGGTCTAAAACAGGGAAGTGCTATGGGCCCTGGTCTAAAGTAGTGCACAGGGAAGAGGGTGCTATGGGCCCTGGTCTAAAACAGGAAGAGGGTGCTATGGGCCCTGGTCTAAAGTAGTGCACTATACAGGGAAGAGGGTGCTATGGGCCCTGGTCTAAAGTAGTACACTATACAGGGAAACGGGCCCTGGTCTACAGGGAAGAGGGTGCTATGGGCCCTGGTCTAAAGTAGTACACTATACAGGGAAGAGGGTGCTATGGGCCCTGGTCTAAAGTAGTACACTATACAGGGAAGAGGGTGTTATGGGCCCTGGTCTAAAGTAGTACACTATACAGGGAAGAGGGTGCTATGGGCCCTGGTCTAAAGTAGTACACTATACAGGGAAGAGGGTGCTATGGGCCCTGGTCTAAAGTAGTACACTATACAGGGAAGAGGGTGTTATGGGCCCTGGTCTAAAACAGGGAAGAGGGTGCTATGGGCCCTGGTCTAAAAGTGCACTATACAGGAAGAGGGTGCTATGGGCCCTGGTCTAAAACAGGGAAGAGGGTGCTATGGGCCCTGGTCTAAAGTAGTGCACTATACAGGGAAGAGGGTGCTATGGGCCCTGGTCTAAAGTAGTACACTATACAGGGAAGAGGGTGCTATGGGCCCTGGTCTAAAACAGGGAAGAGGGTGCTATGGGCCCTGGTCTAAAGTAGTACACTATACAGGGAAGAGGGTGCTATGGGCCCTGGTCTAAAACAGGGAAGAGAGGGTGCTATGGGCCCTGGTCTAAAGTAGTACACTATACAGGGAAGAGGGTGCTATGGGCCCTGGTCTAAAGTAGTGCACTATACAGGGAAGAGGGTGCTATGGGCCCTGGTCTAAAGTAGTACACTATACAGGGAAGAGGGTGCTATGGGCCCTGGTCTAAAGTAGTGCACTATACAGGGAAGAGGGTGTTATGGGCCCTGGTCTAAAGTAGTACACTATACAGGGAAGAGGGTGTTATGGGCCCTGGTCTAAAGTAGTACACTATACAGGGAAGAGGGTGCTATGGGCCCTGGTCTAAAGTAGTACACTATACAGGGAAGAGGGTGTTATGGGCCCTGGTCTAAAACAGGGAAGAGGGTGCTATGGGCCCTGGTCTAAAGTAGTGCACAGGGAAGAGGGTGCTATGGGTCCTGGTCTAAAGTGGTACACTATACAGGGAAGAGGGTGCTATGGGCCCTGGTCTAAAGTAGTACACTATACAGGGAAGAGGGTGTTATGGGCCCTGGTCTAAAGTAGTACACTATACAGGGAAGAGGGTGCTATGGGTCCTGGTCTAAAGTAGTGCACTATACAGGGAAGAGGGTGCTATGGGCCCTGGTCTAAAACAGGGAAGAGGGTGCTATGGGTCCTGGTCTAAAGTAGTGCACTATACAGGGAAGAGGGTGCTATGGGCCCTGGTCTAAAGTAGTGCACACTATACAGGGAAGAGGGTGCTATGGGCCCTGGTCTAAAGTAGTACACTATACAGGGAAGAGGGTGCTATGGGCCTGGTCTAAAAGTAGGGAAGAGGGAAGAGGGTGCTATGGGCCCTGGTCTAAAGTAGTACACTATACAGGGAAGAGGGTGCTATGGGCCCTGGTCCCTAAAGTAGTGCACTATACAGGAAGAGGGTGTTATGGGCCCTGGTCTAAAGTAGTACACTATACAGGGAAGAGGGTGCTATGGGCCCTGGTCTAAAGTAGTACACTATACAGGGAAGAGGGTGTTATGGGCCCTGGTCTAAAACAGGGAAGAGGGTGCTATGGGCCCTGGTCTAAAGTAGTGCACTATACAGGGAAGAGGGTGCTATGGGCCCTGGTCTAAAACAGGGAAGAGGGTGCTATGGGCCCTGGTCTAAAGTAGTGCACTATACAGGGAAGAGGGTGCTATGGGCCCTGGTCTAAAGTAGTACACTATACAGGGAAGAGGGTGCTATGGGCAGGGAAGAGGGTGCTATGGGCCCTGGTCTAAAGTAGTACACTATACAGGGAAGAGGGTGTTATGGGCCCTGGTCTAAAGTAGTACACTATACAGGGAAGAGGGTGTTATGGGCCCTGGTCTAAAGTAGTACACTATACAGGGAAGAGGGTGTTATGGGCCCTGGTCTAAAGTAGTACACTATACAGGGAAGAGGGTGCTATGGGCCCTGGTCTAAAGTAGTACACTATACAGGGAAGAGGGGTGCTATGGGCCCTGGTCTAAAGTAGTGCACTATACAGGGAAGAGGGTGCTATGGGCCCTGGGAAGAGGGTCTAAAGTAGTGCACTATACAGGGAAGAGGGTGCTATGGGCCCTGGTCTAAAGTAGTACACTATACAGGGAAGAGGGTGCTAAAACAGGGAAGAGGTGCTATGGGCCCTGGTCTAAAGTAGTACACTATACAGGGAAGAGGGTGCTATGGGCCCTGGTCTAAAGTAGTACACTATACAGGGAAGAGGGTGCTATGGGCCCTGGTCTAAAGTAGTACACTATACAGGGAAGAGGGTGCTATGGGCCCTGGTCTAAAGTAGTACACTATACAGGGAAGAGGGTGCTATGGGCCCTGGTCTAAAGTAGTACACTATACAGGGAAGAGGGTGCTATGGGCCCTGGTCTAAAGTAGTACACTATACAGGGAAGAGGGTGCTATGGGCCCTGGTCTAAAGTAGTACACTATACAGGGAAGAGGGTGCTATGGGCCCTGGTCTAAAGTAGTACACTATACAGGGAAGAGGGTGCTATGGGCCCTGGTCTAAAATGGGCCCTGGTCACAGGGAAGAGGGTGCTATGGGCCCTGGTCTAAAGTAGTACACTATACAGGGAAGAGGGTGCTATGGGCCCTGGTCTAAAGTAGTACACTATACAGGGAAGAGGGTGCTATGGGCCCTGGTCTAAAGTAGTACACTATACAGGGAAGAGGGTGCTATGGGCCCTGGTCTAAAGTAGTGCACTATACAGGGAAGAGGGTGCTATGGGCCCTGGTCTAAAGTAGTACACTATACAGGGAAGAGGGTGCTATGGGCCCTGGTCTAAAGTAGTACACTATACAGGGAAGAGGGTGCTATGGGCCCTGGTCTAAAGTAGTGCACTATACAGGGAAGAGGGTGCTATGGGCCCTGGTCTAAAGTAGTACACTATACAGGGAAGAGGGTGCTATGGGCCCTGGTCTAAAGTAGTACACTATACAGGGAAGAGGGTGTTATGGGCCCTGGTCTAAAGTAGTACACTATACAGGGAAGAGGGTGTTATGGGCCCTGGTCTAAAGTAGTACACTATACAGGGAAGAGGGTGTTATGGGCCCTGGTCTAAAGTAGTACACTATACAGGGAAGAGGGTGCTATGGGCCCTGGTCTAAAGTAGTACACTATACAGGGAAGATGGGTGGAAGAGGGTGCTATGGGCCCTGGTCTAAAGTAGTGCACTATACAGGGAAGAGGGTGCTATGGGCCCTAAAACAGGGAAGAGGGTGGGCCCTGGTCTAAAGTAGTGCACTATACAGGGAAGAGGGTGCTATGGGCCCTGGTCTAAAGTAGTACACTATACAGGGAAGAGGGGGTGGGAAGAGGGTGCTATGGGCCCTGGTCTAAAGTAGTACACTATACAGGGAAGAGGGTGCTATGGGCCCTGGTCTAAAACAGGGGGTGCTATGGGCCCTGGTCTAAAGTAGTACACTATACAGGGAAGAGGGTGCTATGGGCCCTGGTCTAAAGTAGTGCACTATACAGGGAAGAGGGTGCTATGGGCCCTGGTCTAAAGTAGTACACTATACAGGGAAGAGGGTGCTATGGGCCCTGGTCTAAAGTAGTACACTATACAGGGAAGAGGGTGCTATGGGCCCTGGTCTAAAGTAGTACACTATACAGGGAAGAGGGTGTTATGGGCCCTGGTCTAAAGTAGTACACTATACAGGGAAGAGGGTGCTATGGGCCCTGGTCTAAAGTAGTACACTATACAGGGAAGAGGGTGTATGGGCCCTGGTCTAAAAGAGGTGCACTATACAGGGGGAAGAGGGTGCTATGGGCCCTGGTCTAAAGTAGTACACTATACAGGGAAGAGGGTGCTATGGGCCCTGGTCTAAAGTAGTACACTATACAGGGAAGAGGGTGCTATGGGCCCTGGTCTAAAGTAGTACACTATACAGGGAAGAGGGTGCTATGGGCCCTGGTCTAAAGTAGTACACTATACAGGGAAGAGGGTGCTATGGGCCCTGGTCTAAAGTAGTACACTATACAGGGAAGAGGGTGTTATGGGCCCTGGTCTAAAGTAGTACACTATACAGGGAAGAGGGTGCTATGGGCCCTGGTCTAAAGTAGTACACTATACAGGGAAGAGGGTGCTATGGGCCCTGGTCTAAAGTAGTGCACTATACAGGGAAGAGGGTACTATGGGCCCTGGTCTAAAGTAGTACACTATACAGGGAAGAGGGTGCTATGGGCCCTGGTCTAAAGTAGTGCACTATACAGGGAAGAGGGTGCTATGGGCCCTGGTCTAAAGTAGTGCACTATACAGGGAAGAGGGTGCTATAATAAAAGGTAGCCTTCAGGTACATCCTCACCTGTGGTTGAGCTCTGAGCTGGCCACTACCTGTAGAGACTGAAGGGAGCTCCCGTCATTCACATGGAGGAACAGATTCTCCTTCTGGGGTCTCACAGAGCGAACCCAGCCCTAGGATATCAGAGAGACGGTATATTACAGTACATTATAGACTTTTTTGTTGAATTTTACCCCCTTTTTCTCCCCAATTTCATAGTATCCAATTATTTGTAGTTACTATCTTGTCTCATCGCTACAACTCCCGGGAGAGACGAAGGTCGAAAGTCATGCGTCCTCCGAAACACAACCCAACCAAGCCGCACTGCTTAACACAGCCCGCATCCAACTCGGAAGACAGCCGCACCAATGTGTCGGAGAAAACAACGTCAACCTGGCGACCTTGGCTAGCGCGCACTGTGCCCGGCCCGCCACAGGAGTCGCTGGTGCGCGATGAGACAAGGACATCCCTACCGGCCGAACCCTCGCGAACCCAGAGTCTCTGGTGGCACAGCTAGCGCTGCGATGCAGTGCCTTAGACCACTGCGCCACCTGGGAGGCCACATTATAGACTTTGACCAGTTCAGCCGTAGGATATCAGGGGGACACAGTGGTGTAAAGTACTTAAAAATAAAAATAGTACTACTGAAGTCATTTTTGGGGGGGGTATCTGTACTTTACTTTTGATATTTTGACAACTTTTACTTTACTACATTCCAAGAGAAAATAATGTACTTTCTACTCCTTACATTTTCCTTGACACCCAAAATAACTCATTACATTTTGAATGCTTAGCAGGACAGTAAAATGGTCCAATTCACACACACTGTAAATGCTATGTGGTGGAGTGTGACCCTGGCTACCTGTAAATAAAACAGAAAGACATCTGGTTTTATTAATACTTTCTCTTTTGATACTTAAGTATATTTTAGCAATTAAATATACTTTTGATACTTAAGTATATTTCAAACCAAATACTTTGGCTTTTACTCAAGTAGTATTGTATATCACTGGGTGACTTTCACTTGACTCATTTTCTATTAAGGTATTTTTACTTTTACTCAAGTATGACAACTGCGTTTTAAAACGACAACATTTTAGTCATTTACAGGATTCATCTTAAAGATAGCTAGTTAGGTGGGACAACCACAAATCACAGGCATAGACAATACATTTCTTCACCACAGGAGGGACAGTACATTACACTATCGATACACTTTGACCAACCCGGTCCTGAGTGAAATAGCTAAATACAGTAGTCTGTAATTAACCTTTCAGAAATGAAGTTACAAATGTAATATTTGGAAATGACAGTAGCAGTGATGCACACTGAGCAGCAGAGCTCTGAGGGTCATTCATTCATTCACTTCTCATTCATTCATTCATGACCGTGTTTTATTTAACATTTAACAAGGCATGTCAGTTGAGAATAAATTCTTCATTTACAATGACGGTCTACCGTAGACACAATTACAATACCTGCACTTTGATTTTTGTTCCCACTTCTAAATGTGAGATTGCCTCGCATATTCTGAGCTTTCTGGGTGTCTCCTGGCAGTAATATCGAAGGCTTTGCCACATTCCAAGAGCTGCTTCAGACAACCACAACCTATTAGCCGGCAACATTGTTACTATATGCCTCTAAATGTCGACGTTGAACAAATAAATAGTTTAGTTACAGACGCTATATTATGCAATATGGAGCTACAATTACTCAAATACAAAAGAGGTAGACGAGTTCTTCATTATGACGGTTAAATTCAGTTTATAAAACACTAGTTGACATTCACGTTGTCCCGTGTATCCTGGTTGAAGATCACTTCCCGTCTGTGTCTCTGGCTATTGGTGCTCCTTCTTCTTCGTCCTCTTCTATGTGGTTGAACGACGGTTGGCTATTGGTGCTCCTTCTTCTTCGTTTTCTTCTATGTGGTTGAACGACGGTTGGCTATTGGTGCTCCTTCTTCTTCGTTTTCTTCTATGGGGTTGAACGGCGGTTGGCTATTGGTATGACTGTGCTGAACCGTGTGGTACTGGTCCATGACCAGAGACGTGACCGGGAAAAAACGTCCCGTCTCTAAATCTGCACCGTTTATGTTGTCAACAAGGCAGCATCACAGATTGAACAATGACACAGATATTTCACCGGATTGTAAATTTTTTTTTTAAAGCATCCGCTTGACATTTCCAATCACTAGCAAATTATGGTCGTGAGAGGAAGCCAAGTGACGGGAAGTGGGAGGAGATATAACGAGATGGATTTTTATCGATATTCTTCAAATTTTCTCATCGACGAAACATTTGATCTCAATACAGTTTTCTGTTCACAAAACTAGAATATGTTGCAAAAGAGTGGATCAAGTTTGGTAGGCCTTACCTCTAGACAACGTTTTTTCTTTAATGTCGTTGATTAGGAGTGCAAAGGTGAAATTAGTTATGGCACACGCGCTATTTACAGAGTAGGCGTTCCCTAACGGAAATATGGAACTGTCTGCTAGAACGGGCCAATAGAATCTCGCTAGCTCGTTTATGGCTCTGCCCACTATGACTCATTTGTTTCCGTTTGAAACGACAGGTGATGGTCTATCTCGGTTTATTTATAAAAATCTTTGTCAGCATAGTGCATCGTCCAGAAACATACAATCCCTTTTCCGTCAAATATATGTTTGAATTTTTTCAAACTCGTTTCAGTTTGGAAGTAAAATCACTTTTCCATGTGAAAACCGCGGGGTTTTCATAAAGGTTTATTTATACACACACTTCTAACCATACTCATCGTGCTTAATTACGTCACTGTTCTTTTGACCTCATGCCAAAGAGGAAGCTCGGTTCCAAAACGAATGCGATCAACTTTCACCATGTTAAAACACCTCTAATCGGGCACCCTGGCAAGATCAATCGAATCCCCTCAATCTCCCTACGAATTTGACTCGTGCTCTTATTCCTTCTGGTAGATGTAGTTCCTTATTTAAAGGACAAAGAGGTCAAAATAACACATCACACTAAAATAATTGAATAATTTGTATAAATTATTTCAATTACATTGAATGTACTGTCTTTGATGTGATCCAAATAAAACAATTTGTTCACTAACATTTTATGGGGATTTTACATTTCTGAAATGACCGCAGAGAACATGATTAAATACACTGTGTGTTACTGCAGTATATTCCTCCTGGAAGTGATGCTTTCTTTATTTGCCATTGGCTATGGCAACTCAATGTCGCATTTGTTTCCCGCTCTCTGACCTCTGACCTGTGTCTGTGATTTGATATTTCCCGAATCCTCATGAAGGCAGATGATGTAGGACGTTAATGTAACAGTATAACTTTAGACCGTCCCCTCGCCCCATACCCGGGCGCGAACCGGGGACCCTCTGCACACATCAACAACAGTCACCCTCGAAGCATCGTTAGCGCGCACCACGGCTAACTAAGCTAGCCGTTTGACATCCGTTACATTAACAATAATAATGTAGGTGTCTAATACACAGTTATAAAGGACGAAAATAGACTCAGGGGATGTGGGGACATGTTGTTATTATTTATATATTTTATCGGGGGGTGTCGGGGGCCCCCCAGATGTAATGTAAGAATGGGTGTCGGGGGCCCCCCAGATGTAATGTAAGAATGGGTGTCGGGGGCCCCCCAGATGTAATGTAAGAATGGGTGTTGGGGGCCCCCCAGATGTAATGTAAGAATGGGTGTCGGGGGCCCCCCAGATGTAATGTAAGAATGGGTGTCGGGGGCCCCCCAGATGTAATGTAAGAATGGGTGTTGGGGGCCCCCCAGATGTAATGTAAGAATGGGTGTCGGGGGGCCCCAGATGTAATGTAAGAATGGGTGGAGGAAGGTGCCCCCAGATGTAATGTAAGAATGGGTGTCGGGGGCCCCCCAGATGTAATGTAAGAATGGGTGTTGGGGGCCCCCCAGATGTAATGTAAGAATGGGTGTCGGGGGCCCCCAGATGTAATGTAAGAATGGGTGTTGGGGGCCCCCAGATGTAATGTAAGAATGGGTGGAGGGAGGTGCCCCCAGATGTAATGTAAGAATGGGTGTCGGGGGCCCGCCAGATGTAATGTAAGAATGGGTGTTCGGGGCCCCCCAGATGTAATGTAAGAATGGGTGTCGGGGCCCCCCCAGATGTAATGTAAGAATGGGTGGAGGGAGTTGCCCCCAGATGTAATGTAAGAATGGGTGGAGGGAGGTGCCCCCCAGATTTAATGTAAGAATGGGTGGAGGAAGGTGCCCCCAGATGTAATGTCAGAATGAGTGGAGGGAGGTGCCCCCCAGATGTAATGTAAGAATGGGTGGAGGAAGGTGCCCCCAGATGTAATGTAAGAATGGGTGGAGGAAGGTGCCCCCCAGATGTAATGTAAGAATGGGTGGAGGAAGGTGCCCCCAGATGTAATGTAAGAATGGGTGGAGGAAGGTGCCCCCAGATGTAATGTAAGAATGGGTGGAGGAAGGTGCCCCCAGATGTAATGTAAGAATGGGTGGAGGAAGGTGCCCCCAGATGTAATGTAAGAATGGGTGGAGGAAGGTGCCCCCAGATGTAATGTAAGAATGGGTGGAGGAAGGTGCCCCCAGATGTAATGTAAGAATGGGTGGAGGAAGGTGCCCCCAGATGTAATGTAAGAATGGGTGGAGGAAGGTGCCCCAGATGTAATGTAAGAATGGGTGGAGGAAGGTGCCCCAGATGTAATGTAAGAATGGGTGGAGGAAGGTGCCCCCAGATGTAATGTAAGAATGGGTGGAGGGGAGGTGCCCCCAGATGTAATGTAAGAATGGGTGGAGGAAGGTGCCCCCAGATGTAATGTAAGAATGGGTGGAGGAAGGTGCCCCCAGATGTAATGTAAGAATGGGTGGAGGAAGGTGCCCCAGATGTAATGTAAGAATGGGTGGAGGAAGGTGCCCCCAGATGTAATGTAAGAATGGGTGGGGAGGTGCCCCCAGATGTAATGTAAGAATGGGTGGAGGAAGGCGCCCCAGATGTAATGTAAGAATGGGTGGAGGAAGGTGCCCCCAGATGCAATGTAAGAATGGGTGGAGGAAGGTGCCCCAGATGCAATGTAAGAATGGATGGAGGAAGGTGCCCCAGATGTAATGTAAGAATGGGTGGAGGAAGAATGGGTGGAGGATGTAATGTGCCCCCAGATGTAATGTAAGAATGGGTGGAGGAAGGTGCCCCCAGATGTAATGTAAGAATGGGTGGAGGAAGGTGCCCCAGATGTAATGTAAGAATGGGTGGAGGAAGGTGCCCCCAGATGCAATGTAAGAATGGGTGGAGAAGGTGCCCCCAGATGCAATGTAAGAATGGATGGAGGAAGGTGCCCCCAGATGTAAAATAAGAATGGGTGGAGGGAGTGCCCCCAGATGTAATGTAAGAATGGGTGGAGGAAGGTGCCCCCAGATGTAATGTAAGAATGGGTGGAGGAAGGTGCCCCAGATGTAATGTAAGAATGGGTGGAGGGAGGTGCCCCCAGATGTAATGTAAGAATGGGTGGAGGAAGGTGCCCCCAGATGTAATGTAAGAATGGGTGGAGGAAGGTGCCCCCAGATGTAAGAATGGGTAAGAATGAGGAAGGTGCCCCAGATGTAATGTAAGAATGGGTGGAGGGAGGTGCCCCCAGATGTAATGTAAGAATGGGTGGAGGGAGGTGCCCCCAGATGTAATGTAAGAATGGGTGGAGGAAGGTGCCCCCAGATGTAATGTAAGAATGGGTGGAGGAAGGTGCCCCCAGATGTAATGTAAGAATGGGTGGAGGAAGGTGCCCCCAGATGTAATGTAAGAATGGGTGGAGGGAGGTGCCCCAGATGTAATGTAAGAATGGGTGGAGGAAGGTGCCCCCAGATTTAATGTAAGAATGGGTGGAGGAAGGTGCCCCAGATGTAATGTAAGAATGGGTGGAGGGAGGTGCCCCAGATGTAATGTAAGAATGGGTGGAGGAAGGTGCCCCAGATGTAATGTAAGAATGGGTGGAGGAAGGTGCCCCCAGATGTAATGTAAGAATGGGTGGAGGAAGGTGCCCCCAGATGTAATGTAAGAATGGGTGGAGGAAATGGGTGCCCCCAGATGTAATGTAAGAATGGGTGGAGGGGTGGAGGAAGGTGCCCCCAGATGTAATGTAAGAATGGGTGGAGGGAGGTGCCCCCCAGATGTAATGTAAGAATGGGTGGAGGAAGGTGCCCCCAGATGTAATGTAAGAATGGGTGGAGGAAGGTGCCCCCAGATGTAATGTAAGAATGGGTGGAGGAAGGTGCCCCCAGATGTAATGTAAGAATGGGTGGAGGAAGGTGCCCCCAGATGTAATGTAAGAATGGGTGGAGGAAGGTGCCCCCAGATGTAATGTAAGAATGGGTGGAGGAAGGTGCCCCCAGATGTAATGTAAGAATGGGTGGAGGGAGGTGCCCCCAGATGTAATGTAAGAATGGGTGGAGGAAGGTGCCCCCAGATGTAATGTAAGAATGGGTGGAGGAAGGTGCCCCCCAGATGTAATGTAAGAATGGGTGGAGGAAGGTGCCCCCCAGATGTAATGTAAGAATGGGTGGAGGAAGGTGCCCCCAGATGTAATGTAAGAATGGGTGGAGGAAGGTGCCCCAGATGTAATGTAAGAATGGGTGGAGGAAGGTGCCCCCAGATGTAATGTAAGAATGGGTGGAGGAAGGTGCCCCCAGATGTAATGTAAGAATGGGTGGAGGAAGGTGCCCCCAGATGTAATGTAAGAATGGGTGGAGGAAGGTGCCCCCAGATGTAATGTAAGAATGGGTGGAGGAAGGTGCCCCCAGATGTAATGTAAGAATGGGTGGAGGGAGGTGCCCCCCAGATGTAATGTAAGAATGGGTGGAGGAAGGCGCCCCCAGATGTAATGTAAGAATGGTGGAGGAAGGTGCCCCCAGATGCAATGTAAGAATGGGTGGAGGAAGGTGCCCCCAGATGCAATGTAAGAATGGATGGAGGAAGGTGCCCCCAGATGTAATGTAAGAATGGGTGGAGGAAGAATGGGTGGAGGAAGGTGCCCCCAGATGTAATGTAAGAATGGGTGGAGGGAGGTGCCCCCAGATGTAATGTAAGAATGGGTGGAGGAAGGTGCCCCCAGATGTAATGTAAGAATGGGTGGAGGAAGGTGCCCCCAGATGCAATGTAAGAATGGGTGGAGGAAGGTGCCCCCAGATGCAATGTAAGAATGGATGGAGGAAGGTGCCCCCAGATGTAATGTAAGAATGGGTGGAGGGAGGTGCCCCCAGATGTAATGTAAGAATGGGTGGAGGAAGGTGCCCCAGATGTAATGTAAGAATGGGTGGAGGAAGGTGCCCCAGATGTAATGTAAGAATGGGTGGAGGGAGGTGCCCCCAGATGTAATGTAAGAATGGGTGGAGGGAGGTGCCCCCCAGATGTAATGTAAGAATGGGTGTTGGGGGCCCCCGGATGTAATGTAAGAATGGGTGGAGGAAGGTGCCCCAGATGTAATGTAAGAATGGGTGGAGGAGGTGCCCCCAGATGAATGTAAGAATGGGTGGAGGGAGGTGCCCCCAGATGTAATGTAAGAATGGGTGGAGGAAGGTGCCCCCAGATGTAATGTAAGAATGGGTGGAGGAAGGTGCCCCCAGATGTAATGTAAGAATGGGTGGAGGAAGGTGCCCCCAGATGTAATGTAAGCATGGGTGGAGGAGGTGCCCCCAGATTTAATGTAAGAATGGGTGGAGGAAGGTGCCCCAGATGTAATGTAAGAATGGGTGGAGGGAGGTGCCCCAGATGTAATGTAAGAATGGGTGGAGGAAGGTGCCCCAGATGTAATGTAAGAATGGGTGGAGGAAGGTGCCCCAGATGTAATGTAAGAATGGGTGGAGGGAGGTGCCCCCAGATGTAATGTAAGAATGGGTGGAGGAAGGTGCCCCCAGATGTAATGTAAGAATGGGTGGAGGGAGGTGCCCCAGATGTAATGTAAGAATGGGTGGAGGAGGTGCCCCCAGATTTAATGTAAGAATGGGTGGAGGAAGGTGCCCCCAGATGTAATGTAAGAATGGGTGGAGGAAGGTGCCCCAGATGTAATGTAAGAATGGGTGGAGGGAGGTGCCCCCAGATGTAATGTAAGAATGGGTGGAGGAAGGTGCCCCCAGATGTAATGTAAGAATGGGTGGAGGAAGGTGCCCCCAGATGTAATGTAAGAATGGGTGGAGGGAGGTGCCCCCCAGATGTAATGTAAGAATGGGTGGAGGAAGGCGCCCCCAGATGTAATGTAAGAATGGGTGGAGGAAGGTGCCCCCAGATGCAATGTAAGAATGGGTGGAGGAAGGTGCCCCAGATGCAATGTAAGAATGGATGGAGGAAGGTGCCCCAGATGTAATGTAAGAATGGGTGGAGGAAGAATGGGTGGAGGAAGGTGCCCCCAGATGTAATGTAAGAATGGGTGGAGGGAGGTGCCCCCCAGATGTAATGTAAGAATGGGTGGAGGAAGGTGCCCCCAGATGTAATGTAAGAATGGGTGGAGGAAGGTGCCCCAGATGCAATGTAAGAATGGGTGGAGGAAGGTGCCCCCAGATGCAATGTAAGAATGGATGGAGGAAGGTGCCCCCAGATGTAATGTAAGAATGGGTGGAGGAAGGTGCCCCCCAGATGTAATGTAAGAATGGGTGGAGGAAGGTGCCCCCCAGATGTAATGTAAGAATGGGTGGAGGAAGGTGCCCCCAGATGTAATGTAAGAATGGGTGTTGGGGGCCCCCAGATGTAATGTAAGAATGGGTGGAGGAAGGTGCCCCCAGATGTAATGTAAGAATGGGTGGAGGGAGGTGCCCCCAGATGTAATGTAAGAATGGGTGGAGGAAGGTGGCCCCAGATGTAATGTAAGAATGGGTGGAGGGAGGTGCCCCCCAGATGTAATGTAAGAATGGGTGGAGGAAGGTGCCCCCAGATGTAATGTAAGAATGGGTGGAGGAAGGTGCCCCCAGATGTAATGTAAGAATGGGTGGAGGAAGGTGCCCCCAGATGTAATGTAAGAATGGGTGGAGGAAGGTGCCCCCAGATGTAATGTAAGAATGGGTGGAGGGAGGTGCCCCCCAGATGTAATGTAAGAATGGGTGGAGGAAGGTGCCCCCAGATGTAATGTAAGAATGGGTGGAGGGAGGTGCCCCCAGATGTAATGTAAGAATGGGTGGAGGGAGGTGCCCCCCAGATTTAATGTAAGAATGGGTGGAGGAAGGTGCCCCCAGATGTAATGTAAGAATGGGTGGAGGAAGGTGCCCCCAGATGTAATGTAAGAATGGGTGGAGGGAGGTGCCCCCAGATGTAATGTAAGAATGGGTGGAGGAAGGTGCCCCAGATGTAATGTAAGAATGGGTGTAGGAAGGTGCCCCCAGATGTAATGTAAGAATGGGTGGAGGAAGGTGCCCCAGATGTAATGTAAGAATGGGTGGAGGAAGGTGCCCCCAGATGTAATGTAAGAATGGGTGGAGGGAGGTGCCCCCCAGATGTAATGTAAGAATGGGTGGAGGAAGGCGCCCCCAGATGTAATGTAAGAATGGGTGGAGGAAGGTGCCCCCAGATGCAATGTAAGAATGGATGGAGGAAGGTGCCCCCAGATGTAATGTAAGAATGGGTGGAGGAAGAATGGGTGGAGGAAGGTGCCCCCAGATGTAATGTAAGAATGGGTGGAGGGAGCAGATGTAATGTAAGAATGGGTGGAGGAAGGTGCCCCCAGATGTAATGTAAGAATGGGTGGAGGAAGGTGCCCCAGATGCAATGTAAGAATGGATGGAGGAAGGTGCCCCCAGATGTAATGTAAGAATGGGTGGAGGAAGGTGCCCCAGATGTAATGTAAGAATGGGTGGAGGAAGGTGCCCCAGATGCAATGTAAGAATGGATGGAGGAAGGTGCCCCAGATGTAATGTAAGAATGGGTGGAGGAAGGTGCCCCAGATGTAATGTAAGAATGGGTGGAGGGGGTGCCCCCAGATGTAATGTAAGAATGGGTGGAGGAAGGTGCCCCAGATGTAATGTAAGAATGGGTGTTGGGGGCCCCCAGATGTAATGTAAGAATGGGTGGAGGAAGGTGCCCCAGATGTAATGTAAGAATGGGTGGAGGGAGGTGCCCCCAGATGTAATGTAAGAATGGGTGGAGGAAGGTGCCCCAGATGTAATGTAAGAATGGGTGGAGGGAGGTGCCCCCAGATGTAATGTAAGAATGGGTGGAGGAAGGTGCCCCCAGATGTAATGTAAGAATGGGTGGAGGAAGGTGCCCCCAGATGTAATGTAAGAATGGGTGGAGGAAGGTGCCCCAGATGTAATGTAAGAATGGGTGGAGGGAGGTGCCCCAGATGTAATGTAAGAATGGGTGGAGGGAGGTTCCCCCAGATTTAATGTAAGAATGGGTGGAGGAAGGTGCCCACAGATGTAATGTAAGAATGGGTGGAGGGAGGTGCCCCCAGATGTAATGTAAGAATGGGTGGAGGAAGGTGCCCCCAGATGTAATGTAAGAATGGGTGGAGGAAGGTGCCCCAGATGTAATGTAAGAATGGGTGGAGGAAGGTGCCCCCAGATGTAATGTAAGAATGGGTGGAGGAGGTGCCCCCAGATGTAATGTAAGAATGGGTGGAGGAAGGTGCCCCAGATGTAATGTAAGAATGGGTGGAGGAAGGTGCCCCAGATGTAATGTAAGAATGGGTGGAGGGAGGTGCCCCCAGATGTAATGTAAGAATGGGTGGAGGAAGGTGCCCCAGATGTAATGTAAGAATGGGTGGAGGGAGGTGCCCCCCAGATTTAATGTAAGAATGGGTGGAGGAAGGTGCCCCCAGATGTAATGTAAGAATGGGTGGAGGAAGGTGCCCCCAGATGTAATGTAAGAATGGGTGGAGGAAGGTGCCCCCCAGATGTAATGTAAGAATGGGTGGAGGAAGGTGCCCCCAGATGTAATGTAAGAATGGGTGGAGGAAGGTGCCCCCAGATGTAATGTAAGAATGGGTGGAGGAAGGTGCCCCAGATGTAATGTAAGAATGGGTGGAGGAAGGTGCCCCCAGATGTAATGTAAGAATGGGTGGAGGAAGGTGCCCCCAGATGTAATGTAAGAATGGGTGGAGGAAGGTGCCCCCAGATGTAATGTAAGAATGGGTGGAGGAAGGTGCCCCAGATGCAATGTAAGAATGGGTGGAGGAAGGTGCCCCAGATGTAATGTAAGAATGGGTGGAGGAAGAGATGGTAAGAATGGAGGAAGGTGCCCCAGATGTAATGTAAGAATGGGTGGAGGGAGGTGCCCCCAGATGTAATGTAAGAATGGGTGGAGGAAGGTGCCCCCAGATGTAATGTAAGAATGGGTGGAGGAAGGTGCCCCAGATGTAATGTAAGAATGGGTGGAGGAAGGTGCCCCCAGATGTAATGTAAGAATGGGTGGAGGAAGGTGCCCCCAGATGTAATGTAAGAATGGGTGGAGGAAGGTGCCCCCAGATGTAATGTAAGAATGGGTGTGGAGATGTAATGTAAGAATGGGTGGAGGAAGGTGCCCCCAGATGTAATGTAAGAATGGGTGGAGGAGGTGCCCCCAGATGTAATGTAAGAATGGGTGGAGGAAGGTGCCCCCAGATGTAATGTAAGAATGGGTGGAGGAAGGTGCCCCCAGATGCAATGTAAGAATGGATGGAGGAAGGTGCCCCCAGATGTAATGTAAGAATGGGTGGAGGAAGAATGGGGGTGGAGGAAGGTGCCCCCAGATGTAATGTAAGAATGGGTGGAGGGAGCAGATGTAATGTAAGAATGGGTGGAGGAAGGTGCCCCCAGATGTAATGTAAGAATGGGTGGAGGAAGGTGCCCCCAGATGTAATGTAAGAATGGGTGGAGGAAGGTGCCCCCAGATGCAATGTAAGAATGGGTGGAGGAAGGTGCCCCCCAGATGTAATGTAAGAATGGGTGTAGGAAGGTGCCCCCAGATGTAATGTAAGAATGGGTGGAGGGAGGTGCCCCCAGATGTAATGTAAGAATGGGTGGAGGAAGGTGCCCCCAGATGTAATGTAAGAATGGGTGGAGGAAGGTGCCCCAGATGCAATGTAAGAATGGGTGGAGGAAGGTGCCCCAGATGTAATGTAAGAATGGGTGGAGGAAGAATGGGTGGAGGAAGGTGCCCCCAGATGTAATGTAAGAATGGGTGGAGGGAGGTGCCCCCAGAATGTAAATGTAAGAATGGGTGGAGGAAGGTGCCCCCAGATGTAATGTAAGAATGGGTGGAGGAAGGTGCCCCCAGATGTAATGTAAGAATGGGTGGAGGAAGGTGCCCCAGATGTAATGTAAGAATGGGTGGAGGAAGGTGCCCCCAGATGCAATGTAAGAATGGATGGAGGAAGGTGCCCCAGATGTAATGTAAGAATGGGTGGAGGAAGAATGGGTGGAGGAAGGTGCCCCCAGATGTAATATAAGAATGGGTGGAGGAAGGTGCCCCCAGATGTAATGTAAGAATGGGTGGAGGAAGGTGCCCCCAGATGTAATGTAAGAATGGGTGGAGGAAGGTGCCCCCAGATGCAATGTAAGAATGGATGGAGGAAGGTGCCCCAGATGTAATGTAAGAATGGGTGGAGGAAGAATGGGTGGAGGAAGGTGCCCCCAGATGTAATGTAAGAATGGGTGGAGGGAGGTGCCCCCAGATGTAATGTAAGAATGGGTGGAGGAAGGTGCCCCCAGATGTAATGTAAGAATGGGTGGAGGAAGGTGCCCCAGATGTAATGTAAGAATGGGTGGAGGAAGGTGCCCCAGATGTAATGTAAGAATGGGTGGAGGGAGGTGCCCCCAGATTTAATGTAAGAATGGGTGGAGGAAGGTGCCCCAGATGCAATGTAAGAATGGGTGGAGGAAGGTGCCCCAGATGTAATGTAAGAATGGGTGGAGGAAGGTGCCCCCAGATGTAATGTAAGAATGGGTGGAGGAAGGTGCCCCCAGATGTAATGTAAGAATGGGTGGAGGAAGGTGCCCCCAGATGCAATGTAAGAATGGGTGGAGGAAGGTGCCCCCCAGATGTAATGTAAGAATGGGTGTAGGAAGGTGCCCCCCAGATGAGGTAGGTAGTCTTGTGGTTAGAGTGTAGAGGAGGCAGGCAGCCTAGTGGTTAGAGTTTAGAGGAGGCAGGTAGTCTAGTGGTTAGAGGAGGCAGGGTAGTCTAGTGGTTAGAGGAGGCAGGGTAGCCTAGTGGTTAGAGGAGGCAGGTAGCCTAGTGGTTAGAGGAGGCAGGGTTGCCTAGTGGTTAGAGGAGGCAGGTAGCCTAGTGGTTAGAGGAGGCAGGTAGCCTAGTGGTTAGAGGAGGCAGGGTTGCCTAGTGGTTAGAGGAGGCAGGTAGCCTCGTGGTTAGAGGAGGCAGGTAGCCTAGTGGTTAGAGGTTGGCGTGCCTAGTCGTTAGAGGCAGGCAGCCTAGTGGTTAGAGGAGGCAGGTAGCCTAGTGGTTAGAGGTTGGCGTGCCTAGTTGTTAGAGGCAGGCAGCCTAGTGGTTAGAGGAGGCAGGTAGCCTAGTGGTTAGAGGAGGCAGGTAGCCTAGTGGTTAGAGGAGGAAGGTAGCCTAGTGGTTAGAGGAGGCAGGTAGCCTAGTGGTTAGAGGAGGAAGGTAGCCTAGTGGTTAGAGGTTGGCAGGTAGCCTAGTGGTTAGAGGTTGGCGTGCCTTGTGTATTATTCATATATGCCTTGAAACTGCCCTGTGCAGTTAAACATGTGATTTTGCTGTATTTTCTTTAAATACTAACTGCTCATTTGGGAAGAAAGACTCCTCTGTGGAGGCTCCATATCTATATCATCTACAGGTCCTCTGTTGAGGCTCCATATCTATATAATCTACAGGTCCTCTGTGGAGGCTCCATATCTATATAATTACAGGTCCTCTGTAGTGGCTCCATATCTATATAATTACAGGTACTCTGTGGAGGCTCCATATCTATATAATCTACAGGTCCTCTGTAGTGGCTCCATATATATATAATTACAGGTCCTCTGTGGTGCATCCATATCGATATAATCTACAGGTCCTCTGTGGAGGCTCCATATCTATATAATCTAAAGGTCCTCTGTTGAGGCTCCATATCTATATAATCTACAGGTCCTCTGTGGAGGCTCCATATCTATATAATATAAAATAATAATATATGCCATTTAGCAGACGCTTTTATCCAAAGCGACTTACAGTCATGTGTGCATACATTCTACGTATGGGTGGTCCCGGGAATCGAACCCACTACCGTGGCGTTACAAGCGCCATGCTCTACCAACTGAGCTACAGAAGAACCACAGGTCCTCTGTTGAGGCTCCATATCTATATAATCTACAGGTCCTCTGTGGAGGCTCCATATCTATATAATCTACTGGTCCTCTGTTGAGGCTCAATATCTATATAATCTACAGGTCCTCTGTGGAGGCTCCATATCTATATAATCTACAGGTCCTCTGTGGAGGCTCCATATCTATGTAATTACAGGTCCTCTATTGAGGCTCCATATCTATATAATCTGCAGGTCCTCTGTGGAGGCTCCAAATCTATATAATTACAGGTCCTCTGTGGAGGCTCCATATCTATATAATCTGCAGGTCCTCTGTAGTGGCTCCATATCTATATAATTACAGGTCCTCTGTGGAGGCTCCATATCTATATAATCTACAGGTCCTCTGTGGAGGCTCCGTATCTATATAATCTACAGGTCCTCTGTTGAGGCTCCATATCTATATAATTTAAGGGTCCTCTGTGGAGGCTCCATATCTATATAATCTACAGGTCCTCTGTGGAGGCTCCATATCTATATAATCTACAGGTCCTCTTTGGAGGCTCCATATCTATATAATCTACAGGTCCTCTGTGGAGGCTCCATATCTATATAATTACAGGTCCTCTGTTGAGGCTCCATATCTATATAATTACAGGTCCTCTGTGGAGGCTCCATATCTATATAATTACAGGTCCTCTGTGGAGGCTCCATATCTATATAATTACAGGTCCTCTGTGGAGGCTCCATATCTATATAATTACAGGTCCTCTGTGGAGGCTCCATATCTATATAATTACAGGTCCTCTGTGGAGGCTCCATATCTATATAATTACAGGTCCTCTGTTGAGGCTCCATATCTATATAATTACAGGTCCTCTGTGGAGGCTCCATATCTATATAATCTACAGGTCCTCTTTGGAGGCTCCATATCTATATAATCTACAGGTCCTCTGTGGAGGCTCCATATCTATATAATTACAGGTCCTCTGTGGAGGCTCCATATCTATATAATTACAGGTCCTCTGTGGAGGCTCCATATCTATATAATTACAGGTCCTCTGTGGAGGCTCCATATCTATATACTCTACAGGTCCTCTGTGGAGGCTCCATATCTATATAATTACAGGTCCTCTGTGGAGGCTCCATATCTATATAATTACAGGTCCTCTGTGGAGGCTCCATATCTATATAATTACAGGTCCTCTGTGGAGGCTCCATATCTATATAATTACAGGTCCTCTGTGGAGGCTCCATATCTATATACTCTACAGGTCCTCTGTGGAGGCTCCATATCTATATAATCTACAGGTCCTCTGTTGAGGCTCCATATCTATATAATCTACAGGTCCTCTGTGGAGGCTCCATATCTATATAATTACAGGTCCTCTGTGGAGGCTCCATATCTATATAATCTACAGGTCCTCTGTGGAGGCTCCATATCTATATAATTACAGGTCCTCTGTGGAGGCTCCATATCTATATAATTACAGGTCCTCTGTGGAGGCTCCATATCTATATAATTACAGGTCCTCTGTGGAGGCTCCATATCTATATAATTACAGATCCTCTGTGGAGGCTCCATATCTATATAATTACAGGTCCTCTGTTGAGGCTCCATATCTATATACTCTACAGGTCCTCTGTGGAGGCTCCATATCTATATAATTACAGGTCCTCTGTGGAGGCTCCATATCTATATAATCTACAGGTCCTCTGTGGAGGCTCCATATCTATATAATCTACAGGTCCTCTGTGGAGGGTCCATATCTATATAATTACAGGTCCTCTGTGGAGGCTCCATATCTATATAATTACAGGTCCTCTATGGAGGCTCCATATCTATATAATTACAGGTCCTCTGTGGAGGCTCCATATCTATATAATTACAGGTCCTCTGTGGAGGCTCCATATCTATATAATCTACAGGTACTCTGTGGAGGCTCCATATCTATATAATTATAGGTCCTCTGTGGAGGCTCCATATCTATATAATCTACAGGTCCTCTGTGGAGGCTCCATATCTATATAATTACAGGTCCTCTGTGGAGGCTCCATATCTATATAATTACAGGTCCTCTGTGGAGGCTCCATATATATATAATCTACAGGTACTCTGTGGAGGCTCCATATCTATATAATTACAGGTCCTCTGTGGAGGCTCCATATCTATATAATTACAGGTCCTCTGTAGTGGCTCCATATCTATATAATTACAGGTCCTCTGTAGTGGCTCCATATCTATATAATCTACAGGTCCTCTGTAGTGGCTCCATATCTATATAATCTACAGGTCCTCTGTGGAGGCTCCATATCTATATAATTACAGGTCCTCTGTGGAGGCTCCATATCTATATAATTACAGGTCCTCTGTGGAGGCTCCATATCTATATAATCTACAGGTCCTCTGTAGTGGCTCCATATCTATATAATTACAGGTCCTCTGTAGTGGCTCCATATCTATATAATTACAGGTCCTCTGTGGAGGCTCCATATCTATATAATTACAGGTCCTCTGTAGTGGCTCCATATCTATATAATTACAGGTCCTCTGTGGAGGCTCCATATCTATATAATTACAGGTCCTCTGTGCCAAATGGTGCTTTTATCCTTTTTTTCTACTATTGAGTCCACATTTTCATTTTAGCCGCTAGAATACAAAATCTGTACTCTTTTTATAATTCCTCCATATTGACACCAAAATCATTTTGAATGGTGTTTTTATATCGGTAACTAGCTGCTTGACAAAGTCCTTTTGACCCCTGTTGGTGCTTTTAGGGTTAATTTAGCCTGATGTTGCTGTGATCTGGTTAATTTAGCCTGATGTAGCTGTGCTCTGGTTAATTTAGCCTGATGTAGCTGTGCTCTGGTTAATTTAGCCTGATGTTGCTGCGATCTGGTTAATTTAACCTGATGTTGCTGTGCTCTGGTTAATTTAGCCTGATGTAGCTGTGCTCTGGTTAATTTAGCCTGATGTAGCTGTGCTCTGGTTAATTTAGCCTGATGTTGCTGTGATCTGGTTAATTTAGCCTGATGTAGCTGTGCTCTGGTTAATTTAGCCTGATGTAGCTGTGCTCTGGTTAATTTAGCCCGATGTAGCTGTGCTCTGGTTAATTTAGCCCGATGTAGCTGTGATCTGGTTAATTTAGCCCGATGTTGCTGTGCTCTGGTTAATTTAACCTGATGTTTCTGTGCTCTGGTTAATTTAGCCCGATGTTGCTGTGCTCTGGTTAATTTAGCCTGATGTTGCTGTGCTCTGGTTAATTTAGCCTGATGTTGCTGTGCTCTGGTTAATTTAGCCTGATGTTGCTGTGCTCTGGTTAATTTAGCCTGATGTTGCTGTGCTCTGGTTAATTTAACCTGATGTTTCTGTGCTCTGGTTAATTTAGCCTGATGTTGCTGTGCTCTGGTTAATTTAGCCTGATGTTGCTGTGCTCTGGTTAATTTAGCCTGATGTTGCTGTGCTCTGGTTAATTTAGCCTGATGTTGCTGTGCTCTGGTTAATTTAGCCTGATGTAGCTGTGCTCTGGTTAATTTAGCCTGATGTTGCTGTGCTCTGGTTAATTTAGCCTGATGTAGCTGTGCTCTGGTTAATTTAGCCTGATGTTGCTGTGCTCTGGTTAATTTAGCCTGATGTAGCTGTGCTCTGGTTAATTTAGCCTGATGTTGCTGTGCTCTGGTTAATTTAGCCTGATGGTGCTGTGCTCTGGTTAATTTAGCCTGATGTAGCTGTGCTCTGGTTAATTTAGCCTGATGTAGCTGTGCTCTGGTTAATTTAGCCTGATGTAGCTGTGCTCTGGTTAATTTAGCCTGATGTAGCTGTGCTCTGGTTAATTTAGCCTGATGGTGCTGTGCTCTGGTTAATTTAGCCTGATGTTGCTGCGATCTGGTTAATTTAGCCTGATGTAGCTGTGATCTGGTTAATTTAGCCTGATGTAGCTGTGCTCTGGTTAATTTAGCCTGATGTTGCTGTGATCTGGTTAATTTAGCCTGATGTAGCTGTGATCTGGTTAATTTAGCCTGATGTAGCTGTGATCTGGTTAATTTAGCCTGATGTTGCTGCGATCTGGTTAATTTAACCTGATGTAGCTGTGATCTGGTTAATTTAGCCTGATGTTTCTGTGATCTGGTTAATTTAGCCTGATGTAGCTGTGCTCTGGTTAATTTAGCCTGATGTTGCTGTGATCTGGTTAATTTAGCCTGATGTAGCTGTGATCTGGTTAATTTAGCCTGATGTAGCTGTGCTCTGGTTCATTTAGCCTGATGGTGCTGTGCTCTGGTTAATTTAGCCTGATGTTGCTGTGCTCTGGTTAATTTAGCCTGATGTAGCTGTGCTCTGGTTAATTTACAAGCATTTCGCTACACTCGCATTAACATCTGCTAACCATGTGTATGTGACAAATAAAATTTGATTTGATGATTTGATTTGAATTTAGCCTGATGTTGCTATGTCTTGTTAATTCAGCCTGATGTTGCTATGTCTTGTTAATTTAACCTGATGTTGCTATGTCTTGTTAATTTAACCTGATGTTGCTATGTCTTGTTAATTTAACCTGATGTTGCTATGTCTTGTTAATTTAACCTGATGTTTCTGTGATCTGGTTAATTTAGCCTGATGTAGCTTGAACGTGCCTGTACATGTGTGCGGCCGTGCCTGCATATCTGCCTGCGTTTCTGTATGTGTGTGTGTGTGAGTGAGTGTGTTTCTTAACACCATTAGCTGTAAAGGGTGAATCTGATAAGGACGGTGCTGTAATGAGATGCCTCAGATGATTATGGGATGGTTGTCAGCGCTGCCTGGAGAAGGAAGCACAGGGAGCAGACAGGGTGTCCCACACACACACACACACACACACACACACACACACACACACACACACACACACACACACACACACACACACACACACACACACACACACACACACACACACACACACACACACACACACACACACACACACACACACACTGCTGCTGCTGACCCACCATCATTTTGATGATGCACTTAAAAAGTATTGCAGGGTCATAGTTAATGAATTACCTTCCCAGCATCCATGCTGTTATTACCTGCCCCATGCAATCGAGACAAAGACAAAGTGTCCGTCCCCAATTGGCACCCTATTCCCTATTTAGTGCACTACTTTTGACCAGGACCAATGGTAGAGCACTATGTAGGGAATAGGGTGCCATTTTGGATGCACTTGCACAGTACCACGGCCTCACAGGGAGCAGAGAGCTCTGATATCATCTTGTCTTAACAGAGAGAGGAGGAATTAACAGAGAGAGAGGAGGAATCATGGATAGGAGGAATAACAGAGAGAGGAGGGATAACAGAGAGGAGGAATAACGGAGAGGAGGAATAACGGAGAGGAGGAATAACAGAGAGAGGAGGGATAACAGAGAGGAGGAATAACGGAGAGGAGGAATAACGGAGAGGAGGAATAACAGAGAGAAGAGGGATAACAGAGAGGAGGAATAACAGAGAGAGGAGGAATAACGGAGAGAGGAGGAATAACAGAGAGGAGGAATAACAGAGAGAGGAGGAATAACAGAGAGGAGGAATAACAGAGAGAGGAGGGATAACAGAGAGGAGGAATAACAGAGAGAGGAGGAATAACAGGGAGGAGGAATAACAGAGAGAGGAGGGATAACAGAGAGGAGGAATAACAGAGAGAGGAAGGATAACAGAGAGGAGGAATAACAGAGAGGAGGAATAACAGAGAGAGGAGGAATAACAGAGAGAGGAGGAATAACAGAGAGAGGAGGGATAACAGAGAGAGGAAGGATAACAGAGAGAGGAGGGATAACAGAGAGAGAGGAGGAATAACGGAGAGGAGGAATAACAGAGAGAGGAGGAATAACAGAGAGGATGAATAACAGAGAGAGGAGGGATAACAGAGAGGAGGAATAACAGAGAGAGGAGGAAAACATAGAGAGGAGGAATAACAGAGAGAGGAGGAATAACAGAGAGAGGAGGAATAACAGAGAGGAGGAATAACAGAGAGAGGAGGGATAACAGAGAGGAGGAATAACAGAGAGAGGAGGAAAACATAGAGAGGAGGAATAACAGAGAGAGGAGGAATAACAGAGAGAGGAGGAATAACAGAGAGAGGAAGGATAACAGGGAGGAGGAATAACGGAGAGGAGGAATAACAGAGAGAGGAGGAATAACAGAGAGGAGGAATAACAGAGAGAGGAGGAATAACAGAGAGGAGGAATAACAGAGAGAGGAGGGATAACAGAGAGGAGGAATAACGGAGAGGAGGAATAACAGAGAGAGGAGGAAAACATAGAGGAGGAATAACAGAGAGAGAGGAGGAATAACAGAGAGACATGAGGAATAACAGAGAGAGAGCAGGAATAACAGAGAGGACGAATAACACACAGAGAGGAGGAATAACAGAGAGACAAGAGGGGTAACAGAGAGAGAGGAGGAATAACAGAGAGGAGGAATAACAGAGAGAAAGGAGGAATAACAGAGAGAGGAGAAATAACAGAGAGACAGGAGGAATAACAGAGAGAGGAGGAATAACAGAGAGAGAGGAGGAATAACAGAGAGAGGAGGAGTAACAGAGAGGAGGAATAACAGAGAGGAGGAATAACAGAGAGGAGGAATAACAGAGTGGAGGAATAACAGAGAGAGGAGGAATAACAGAGAGAGGAGGGATAACAGAGAGGAGGAATAACAGAGAGAGGAGGAATAACAGAGAGGAGGAATAACAGAGAGAGAGGAGGAATAACATAGAGAGGAGGGATAACAGAGAGAGGAGGAGTAACAGAGAGGAGGAATAACAGAGAGGAGGAATAACAGAGAGGAGGAATAACAGAGTGGAGGAATAACAGAGAGGAGGAATAACAGAGAGAGGAGGAATAACAGAGAGGAAGAATAACAGAGTGGAGGAATAACAGAGTGGAGGAATAACAGAGAGAGGAGGAATAACAGAGAGGAAGAATAACAGAGAGAGGAGGAATAACAGAGAGGACAAATAAAAGAGAGGAGGAATAACAGAGAGGAGGAATAACAGAGAGGAGGAATAACACAGAGAGAGGAGGAATAACAGAGAGGAGGAATAACAGAGAGAGAGAGGAGGAATAACAGAGAGAGAGGAGGAATAACAGAGAGAGAGGAGGAATAACACAGAGAGAGGAGGAATAACAGAGAGAGAGGAGGAATAACAGAGAGAGAGGAGGAATAACAGAGAGAGAGGAGGAATAACAGAGAGAGAGGAGGAATAACAGAGAGAGAGGATGAATAACAGAGAGAGAGGAGGAATAACACAGAGAGAGGAGGAATAACAGAGAGAGAGGAGGAATAACAGAGAGAGAGGAGGAATAACAGAGAGGAGGAATAACACAGAGAGAGAGGAGGAATAACACAGAGAGGAGGAATAACACAGAGAGTGGAGGAATAACAGAGAGAGAGGAGGAATAACAGAGAGAGAGGAGGAATAACACAGAGAGGAGGAATAACACAGAGAGTGGAGGAATAACAGAGAGAGAGGAGGAATAACAGAGAGAGAGGAGGAATAACAGAGAGGAGGAATAACACAGAGAGAGAGGAGGAATAACACAGAGAGAGAGGAGGAATAACAGAGAGAGTGGAGGAATAACACAGAGAGTGGAGGAATAACACAGAGAGTGGAGGAATAACACAGAGAGGGAGGAGGAATAACAGAGAGAGAGGAGGAATAACACAGAGAGTGGAGGGACACTGAATCTCCAGAAAATGGATGTATTTACCTCATCTATCTGTTGAATAACACACAAGTAGAATATAGTTTTACGGATACTTTAGAAACAGCAACATTATTTTAGGACCTAGATAATGTGTCCCTCCAAGAAATTACAACCCATGGATATATGGACAGTGTTTACGATCGTCGCATCCTCTCTAACAGGGGGAAAAGTACTGTACAGCCGGTCATATTCAGCTTTCCAC
Source organism: Oncorhynchus keta (assembly GCF_023373465.1). Classification (NCBI taxonomy): domain Eukaryota; kingdom Metazoa; phylum Chordata; class Actinopteri; order Salmoniformes; family Salmonidae; genus Oncorhynchus; species Oncorhynchus keta. The sequence goes on along the minus strand of NC_068438.1, from coordinate 54,618,570 downwards.
TAAAGCTATTGTCAAGATGAATAATCCATGACAAGTGTTTAGATAGAATTGTAGTACTTCAGTTTAAAAGACACGTTGGTGGTAAATATATGAAGGCACCGTGTAATTCCCTGTTCTACCTCCAGGTGGTAGTATGGCTCTATTAAAAATTCATTTGAAACAGTCGGATTGATTTACATTTAGAATCATCACAGATATGTTATTATCAGTTTCAAGGCCTGTTGAATTATAAACAGGCTTGTAATAAAGTTGTCTTTTTACTGCAGGCAATTTGAAAAAAATATATATATATTTTATCAAATTCAAAACAAGCTGTTGGTATTCTATCTAACGGGATATTTGATTCTAATAATCTGTGAAATCCTCAACTCATAACCATAATATGAATGAGGGTTAATGGGGGGAAATTCAGACCTCTCACGTAAACTTTAATAATCTTTATTCCGACCTTGAAATGAAGCAATGGGGGAATAACTGGTTTTGGCGTTTGGGGTTGGAGATAAAACGGAGGTGTGTTCTGACCTGGTCTTAATTCCCTGACAGTTCTACCACCTTTAAGCACAAAGAAACCATCAACAAGGAACCTGTTGGTTCCAAGTGGAAAAATCATCTACTTTATTCCTTCCAATAGAAATAACACCATTCTCCAATTACTTACTCTAACACTCTAATTTACAATTTGATACGAGCTAGGTAAAAAAAAAAAAAATATATATATATATATATTGTAACTTTTTAATTTAACCTTTATTTTTATGTGGCAAGTCAGTTAATTAAGAACAAATTCTTATTCACTATGACAGCGTACCAAAAGGCAAAATACCTCCTGTGGGGACGGGGGACGAGGGGACGGGGGACGAGGGGACGGGGGACGAGGGGGACGGGGACGGGGGACGAGGGGACGAGGGACGAGGGGACGGGGGACGGGGGACGAGGGGGACGGGGGGACGAGGGGACGGGGGCGGGGGACGGGGGACGGGGGACGAGGGGGGGGACGGGGACGGGGGGACGAGGGGACGAGGGGACGGGGACGGGGACGGGGGGACGAGGGGGGGGGACGGGGGACGAGGGGACGGGGGACGGGGGACGAGGGGACGGGGACGGGGGGACGAGGGGGACGGGGGACGGGGGACGGGGGACGGGGGGACGAGGGGACGGGGGGACGAGGGACGGGGGGACGGGGACGAGGGGACGGGGGGACGGGGGGACGAGGGGACGGGGGGACGGGGGGGACAAAATAAATTCAATCAAAATACAGGAGGGGACGGGGACGGGGGGACACTACATAAAGAGGGACGGGGGAACACTACATAAAGACGGGGGACAACACAACACTACGGGGGGACCACAACACTACATAAAGGGGGACGAGGGGACGGGGGACGGGGGACGGGGGACGAGGGGACGGAGAGACAACACAACACTACATAAAGGGACGAGGGGACCACAACACTACATAAGGGGGACGGGGGACGAGGGACGAGGGACGAGGGACGGGGGACGGGGGGACGAGGGGACGGGGGCTGGGATTAAAAATACAAAATAAATTCAATCAAAATACAGGACAAAACACACATCACGACAAGAGAGACGCCACAACACTACATAAAGAGAGACACCACAACACTACATAAAGAGAGACACCACAACACTACATAAAGAGAGACAACACAACACTACATAAAGAGAGACACCACAACACTACATAAAGAGAGACACCACAACACTACATAAAGAGAGACACCACAACACTACATAAAGAGAGACACCACAACACTACATAAAGAGAGACACCACAACACTACATAAAGAGAGACACCACAACACTACATAAAGAGAGACACCACAACACTACATAAAGAGAGACACCACAACACTACATAAAGAGAGACACCACAACACTACATAAAGAGAGACACCACAACACTACGTAAAGAGAGACACCACAACACTACGTAAAGAGAGACACCACAACACTACGTAAAGAGAGACACCACAACACTACGTAAAGAGAGACACCACAACACTACGTAAAGAGAGACACCACAACACTACATAACGACAGACAACACAACACTACATAAAGAGAGACACCACAACACTATGTAAAGACAGACACCACAACACTACATAAAGAGAGACACTACATAAAGAGAGACACCACAACACTACATAAAGAGAGACCCCACAACACTACATAAAGAGACACACCACAACACTACATAAAGAGAGACAACACAACACTACATAAAGAGAGACAACACAACACTACATAAAGAGACACCACAACACTACATAAAGAGAGACCACAATACTACATAAAGAGAGACCACAACACTACATAAAGAGAGACAACACAACACTACATAAAGAGAGACACCACAACACTACATAAAGAGAGACACCACAACACTACATAAAGAGAGACACCACAACACTACGTAAAACATTACAGAGACACCACACTACACTACATAAAGAGAGACCACAATACTACATAAAGAGAGACCACAATACTACATAAAGAGAGACCACAATACTACATAAAGAGAGACCACAATACTACATAAAGAGAGACCACAATACTACATAAAGAGAGACCACAATACTACATAAAGAGAGACCACAACACTACATAAAGAGAGACACCACAACACTACATAAAGAGAGACAACACAACACTACATAAAAAGAGAGACAACACAACACTACATAAAGAGAGACAACACAACACTACATAAAGAGAGACACCACAACACTACGTACAGAGAGAAACCACATCACTACATAAAGAGAGACAACACAACACTACATAAAGAGAGACAACACAACACTACATAAATAGAGACCACAACACTACATAAAGAGAGACACCACAACACTACATAAAGAGAGACAACACAACACTACATAAAGAGAGACAACACAACACTACATAAAGAGAGACAACACAACACTACATAAAGAGAGACACCACAACACTACATAAAGAGAGACAACACAACACTACATAAAGAGAGACACCACAACACTACATAAAGAGAGACCACAACACTACATAATAAAGAGAGACAACACAACACTACATAAAGAGAGACAACACAACACTAAATAAAAAGAGACGCCACAACACTACATAAAGAGAGACTCCACAACACTACATAAAGAGAGACCACAACACTACATAAAGAGAGACACCACAACACTACATAAAGAGAGACACCACAACACTACATAAAGAGAGACAACACTACATAAAGAGAGACTCCACAACACTACGTAAAGAGAGACACCACAACACTACATAAAGAGAGACTCCACAACACTACGTAAAGAGAGACAACACAACACTACATAAATAGAGACAACACATATAGAGAGACCTAAAACGACAACATAGCATGGCAGCAACACAACATGGCAACAACATGCTAGCAACACAACATAAAGAGAGACACCACAACAACATGCTAGCAACACAACATGACAACAACATGCTAGCAACACAACATGACAACAACATGCTAGCAACACAACATGGCAGCAGGACAACATGGTACAAACATTATTGGTCACAGACAACAACACAAACTGGTAAAGACAAATGAGTAATCGGTTTGGGAGAAGGGGATTTTTTTCCCTTACGATCCCTGGAGACGAATGTGCAACCAGTCATATGGAAGCTAACTGGAAATCACATCACCGCGACACAGTGAAGAGGCTCTGAATATCCGTTATTCAGCCTTTTAATTGTCTGCCCTCGTCATTTTGTGGGGATGAAATTTGGAGACGGAAAGCTGTAGTTTTCTGAAGCGTCAAACAGTCTGTGTTGATGTAGAATATTCTGACTTATCTGCCCAGGTTTCTACTCAGTTTAACTTTACAATTTGTATCATGTTAAATACACAATCTATCTATATATATATATATATATATATACAAATATACAAAAGTATGTGGACACCCCTTCAAATGAGTGGATTTGGCTATTTCAGCCCGTTGTTGACAGGTGTATAACAGAGAGCAGACAACTCAGACCGTATGTAGCAGTTTAAACCAGGAGCCTGGAGGTTCACGACTGGACCGTTGTCATCACAGATCCATCACGACAGTGAGGATTATTCAGGCGGATTTACAGAACTACTGGTTTAACCCCTCATTGTAGACTTTTCTCAATCTTACACCATTTCATCATGTCAACTCTGTCTATAACATCATGTCTCCTCTGTTTATAACATCATGTCAACTCTGTCTATAACATCATGTCTCCTCTGTTTATAACATCATGTCTCCTCTGTTTATAACATCATGTCTCCTCTGTCTATAACATCATGTCTCCTCTGTCTATAACATCATGTCTCCTCTGTTTATAACATCATGTCTCCTCTGTTTATAACATCATGTCTCCTCTGTTTATAACATCATGTCTCCTCTGTCTATAACATCATGTCTCCTCTGTTTATAACATCATGTCTCCTCTGTCTATAACATCATGTCTCCTCTGTTTATAACATCATGTCTCCTCTGTTTATAACATCATGTCTCCTCTGTTTATAACATCATGTCTCCTCTGTTTATAACATCATGTCTCCTCTGTTTATAACATCATGTCTCCTCTGTCTATAACATCATGTCTCCTCTGTCTATAACATCATGTCTCCTCTGTCTATAACATCATGTCTCCTCTGTCTCATGTCTAACATCATGTCTCCTCTGTCTATAACATCATGTCTCCTCTGTCTATAACATCATGTCTCCTCTGTCTATAACATCATGTCTCCTCTGTCTTATAACATCATGTCTCCTCTGTTTATAACATCATGTCTCCTCTGTTTATAACATCATGTCTCCTCTGTCTCCTATAACATCATGTCTCCTCTGTCTATAACATCATGTCTCCTCTGTTTATAACATCATGTCTCCTCTGTTTATAACATCATGTCTCCTCTGTTTATAACATCATGTCTCATCATGTCTCCTCTGTTTATAACATCATGTCTCCTCTGTTTATAACATCATGTCTCCTCTGTTTATAACATCATGTCTCCTCTGTTTATAACATCATGTCTCCTCTGTTTATAACATCATGTCTCCTCTGTCTATAACATCATGTCTCCTCTGTTTATAACATCATGTCTCCTCTGTTTATAACATCATGTCTCCTCTGTTTATAACATCATGTCTCCTCTGTCTATAACATCATGTCTCCTCTGTTTATAACATCATGTCTCCTCTGTTTATATATAACATCATGTCTCCTCTGTTTATAACATCATGTCTCCTCTGTTTATAACATCATAACATCATGTCTCCTCTGTTTATAACATCATGTCTCCTCTGTTTATAACATCATGTCTCCTCTGTCTATAACATCATGTCTCCTCTCATGTCTATAACATCATGTCTCCTCTGTTTATAACATCATGTCTCCTCTGTTTAACATCAACATCATGTCTCCTCTGTTTATAACATCATGTCTCCTCTGTCTATAACATCATGTCTCCTCTGTTTATAACATCATGTCTCCTCTGTTTATAACATCATGTCTCCTCTGTTTATAACTGTTTATAACATGTCTCCTCTGTTTATAACATCATGTCTCCTCTGTTTATAACATCATGTCTCCTCTGTTTATAACATCATGTCTCCTCTGTGTTTATAACATCATGTCTCCTCTCTATAACATCATGTCTTCTGTTTATAACATCATGTCTCTCTGTTTATAACATCATGTCTCCTCTGTTTATAACATCATGTCTCCTCTGTCTATAACATCATGTCTCCTCTGTTTATAACATCATGTCTCCTCTGTCTATAACATCATGTCTCTCTGTTTATAACATCATGTCTCCTCTGTTTATAACATCATGTCTCCTCTGTCTATAACATCATGTCTCCTCTGTCTATAACATCATGTCTCCTCTGTCTATAACATCATGTCTCCTCTGTTTATAACATCATGTCTCCTCTGTTTATAACATCATGTCTCCTCTGTTTATAACATCATGTCTCCTCTGTTTATAACATCATGTCTCCTCTGTTTATAACATCATGTCTCCTCTGTCTATAACATCATGTCTCCTCTGTTTATAACATCATGTCTCCTCTGTTTATAACATCATGTCTCCTCTGTCTATAACATCATGTCTCCTCTGTCTATAACATCATGTCTCCTCTGTTTATAACATCATGTCTCCTCTGTTTATAACATCATGTCTCCTCTGTTTAACATCATGTCTCCTCTGTCTATAACATCATGTCTCCTCTGTCTATAACATCATGTCTCCTCTGTCTATAACATCATGTCTCCTCTGTTTATAACATCATGTCTCCTCTGTTTATAACATCATGTCTCCTCTGTTTATAACATCATGTCTCCTCTGTCTATAACATCATGTCTCCTCTGTTATAACATCATGTCTCCTCTGTTTATAACATCATGTCTCCTCTGTCTATAACATCATGTCTCCTCTGTCTATAACATCATGTCTCCTCTGTTTATAACATCATGTCTCCTCTGTCTATAACATCATGTCTCCTCTGTCTATCATGTCTCCTCTGTCTATAACATCATGTCTCCTCTGTCTATAACATCATGTCTCCTCTGTTTATAACATCATGTCTCCTCTGTCTATAACATCATGTCTCCTCTGTCTATAACATCATGTCTCCTCTGTTTATAACATCATGTCTCCTCTGTTTATAACATCATGTCTCCTCTGTTTATAACATCATGTCTCCTCTGTCTATAACATCATGTCTCCTCTGTCTATAACATCATGTCTCCTCTGTCTATAACATCATGTCTCCTCTGTTTATAACATCATGTCTCCTCTGTCTATAACATCATGTCTCCTCTGTCTATAACATCATGTCTCCTCTGTCTATAACATCATGTCTCCTCTGTCTATAACATCATGTCTCCTCTGTTTATAACATCATGTCTCCTCTGTCTATAACATCCTCTGTTTATAACATCATGTCTCCTCTGTTTATAACATCATGTCTCCTCTGTCTATAACATCATGTCTCCTCTGTCTATAACATCATGTCTCCTCTGTTTATAACATCATGTCTCCTCTGTTTATAACATCATGTCTCCTCTGTCTATAACATCATGTCTCCTCTGTTTATAACATCATGTCTCCTCTGTCTATAACATCATGTCTCCTCTGTTTATAACATCATGTCTCCTCTGTCTCCTCTGTTTATAACATCATGTCTCCTCTGTCTATAACATCATGTCTCCTCTGTTTATAACATCATGTCTCCTCTGTCTATAACATCATGTCTCCTCTGTTTATAACATCATGTCTCCTCTGTCTATAACATCATGTCTCCTCTGTCTATAACATCATGTCTCCTCTGTTTATAACATCATGTCTCCTCTGTTTATAACATCATGTCTCCTCTGTCTATAACATCATGTCTCCTCTGTTTATAACATCATGTCTCCTCTGTTTATAACATCATGTCTCCTCTGTCTATAACATCATGTCTCCTCTGTCTATAACATCATGTCTCCTCTGTTTATAACATCATGTCTCCTCTGTTTATAACATCATGTCTCCTCTGTCTATAACATCATGTCTCCTCTGTTTATAACATCATGTCTCCTCTGTTTATAACATCATGTCTCCTCTGTCTATAACATCATGTCTCCTCTGTTATAACATCATGTCTCCTCTGTTTATAACATCATGTCTCCTCTGTTTATAACATCATGTCTCCTCTGTTTATAACATCATGTCTCCTCTGTTTATAACATCATGTCTCCTCTGTCTATAACATCATGTCATAACATCATGTCTCCTCTGTCTATAACATCATGTCTCCTCTGTCTATAACATCATGTCTCCTCTGTTTATAACATCATGTCTCCTCTGTTTATAACATCATGTCTCCTCTGTCTATAACATCATGTCTCCTCTGTTTATAACATCATGTCTCCTCTGTTTATAACATCATGTCTCCTCTGTTTATAACATCATGTCTCCTCTGTTTATAACATCATGTCTCCTCTGTTTATAACATCATGTCTCCTCTGTTTATAACATCATGTCTCCTCTGTTTATAACATCATGTCTCCTCTGTCTATAACATCATGTCTCCTCTGTCTATAACATCATGTCTCCTCTGTTTATAACATCATGTCTCCTCTGTCTATAACATCATGTCTCCTCTGTCTTATAACATCATGTCTCCTCTGTCTTAACATCATGTCTCCTCTGTTTATAACATCATGTCTCCTCTGTTTATAACATCATGTCTCCTCTGTCTATAACATCATGTCTCCTCTGTCTATAACATCATGTCTCCTCTGTTTATAACATCATGTCTCCTCTGTCTATAACATCATGTCTCCTCTGTCTATAACATCATGTCTCCTCTGTTTATAACATCATGTCTCCTCTGTTTATAACATCATGTCTCCTCTGTTTATAACATCATGTCTTATAACATCATGTCTCCTCTGTCTATAACATCATGTCTCCTCTGTTTATAACATCATGTCTCCTCTGTTTATAACATCATGTCTCCTCTGTCTATAACATCATGTCTCCTCTGTCTATAACATCATGTCTCCTCTGTTTATAACATCATGTCTCCTCTGTCTATAACATCATGTCTCCTCTGTTTATAACATCATGTCTCCTCTGTTTATAACATCATGTCATAACATCATGTCTCCTCTGTTTATAACATCATGTCTCCTCTGTCTTATAACATCATGTCTCCTCTGTCTATAACATCATGTCTCCTCTGTTTATAACATCATGTCTCCTCTGTCTATAACATCATGTCTCCTCTGTCTCCTCTGTTTATAACATCATGTCTCCTCTGTTTATAACATCATGTCTCCTCTGTTTATAACATCATGTCTCCTCTGTCTATAACATCATGTCTCCTCTGTTTATAACATCATGTCTCCTCTGTTTATAACATCATGTCTCCTCTGTTTATAACATCATGTCTCCTCTGTTTATAACATCATGTCTCCTCTGTTTATAACATCATGTCTCCTCTGTTTATAACATCATGTCTCCTCTGTTTATAACATCATGTCTCCTCTGTTTATAACATCATGTCTCCTCTGTTTATAACATCATGTCTCCTCTGTTTATAACATCATGTCTCCTCTGTCTATAACATCATGTCTCCTCTGTCTATAACATCATGTCTCCTCTGTTTATAACATCATGTCTCCTCTGTTTATAACATCATGTCTCCTCTGTTTATAACATCATGTCTCCTCTGTTTATAACATGTCTCCTCTGTCTATAACATCATGTCTCCTCTGTCTATAACATCATGTCTCCTCTGTCTATAACATCATGTCTCCTCTGTTTATAACATCGTGTCTCCTCTTTATAACATCATGTCTCCTCTGTTTATAACATCATGTCTCCTCTGTCTAACATCAACATCATGTCTCCTCTGTCTATAACATCATGTCTCCTCTGTTTATAACATCATGTCTCCTCTGTCTATAACATCATGTCTCCTCTGTCTATAACATCATGTCTCCTCTGTTTATAACATCATGTCTCCTCTGTTTATAACATCATGTCTCCTCTGTCTATAACATCATGTCTCCTCTGTTATAACATCATGTCTCCTCTGTTTATAACATCATGTCTCCTCTGTTTATAACATCATGTCTCCTCTGTTTATAACATCATGTCTCCTGTCTATAACATCTGTCTATAACATCATGTCTCCTCTGTCTATAACATCATGTCTC